>NW_015506112.1:433378-441470 GCF_001515645.1 Sinocyclocheilus grahami | reverse complement strand
CATACACTGTCATTTAGATCATGAAAATACGAACTCATAGATACCAATCATGGTATAGGTCAGGCTATATTAACTAGTGATCTATCATAACGCATGCATAAAACAGTATACAATACAAAATACAATATACAAGAACAGTAATAATAACCAAAAAGGAGCTGAGGATATGCGTATTAATTCAAAGAAAGGTTTGTCTATGAATGAATTAGAGAACAGTCAATTTCCCTGGGCATTATGTGTCTTTCCTATGAGGAAAATGAGTGAGATTTGCTCTGCCCACATTCCTTTGGGCAATAAAACCAGTGTTATCAGCATTGGTTGCCATAGAACCAGAGGCCTGTTCTGCATTTCTGAGGTGTTAGATGCATTTTGGGGAAAGGGTCCATAGACCCTCATAGTTGGTTTGTTGATTGAGGGGTGTTACGGAGTATTTGTTAAATATAAAAAAAAAAAAGTGTGTCTGATTGGTCTTACCTGACCCGTCTGATGACCTGAGGAAGCAGGGCAACTGGGGGGGCATACAGGCGAGCGCTGGGTCAATCGTGGTCCAGGGCATCTTGCTGCTTCAAAAAATAAATTGGGCAGTGAAAGTTGTCTTCTGAGGTGAAGACAAGAGGATGTGAAGTCCCTAGTTTGAAAGACACCTGATAGCTGAATAGTCAGGGAGTGTTCTGGTGTAATCTATGCCTGGGTCCGGGCAGAATCGATAACTATCCTCAGAAGGCTAAGACCAGCCAATCATCGAGGTAAATCAGAATGCGGATTCCCATCTGTCTCAGAGGGGAAAGAGCTGCATCTATGCACTTCGTAAATGTGCGTGAGGCCAGATAGAGTCCAAATGGCAGGATTTATACTGATAGACCACTCTTTCAAATGCGAATCTCAAGAACGGTCTGTGATGGTGATCTGAATGTGTAAGTAAACATCTTTCAGATCCACTGATAGAAACCAGTCCTCAGGGCATATTTGCATGAAGATCTGTTTCAAAGTCAACATCTTGAACAGCCATCTCATTAGCAAGTGGTTCAGATGCCTGATATCGAGAATGGGTCTGAGCCCACCATCTTTCTTGGGAACAAGGAAGTAACGCCTGCAAAAGCGTGTCTCGCTGTTCGTTAGAGGAACCATTTCCACAGCTCCTTTTGCAAGCAGTGTTTGTACTTCAGACCGGAGAATATGAGCATTGTTGTCCCATACCGAACTTTGAATGATACCTCTGATGCGAAACGGTCTGTGAGCGAACTGAAGCGAGTAGCCTCGTTCTATGGTTTTTTAGAACCCAACTTGACACATCCGGGATAACTTTCCAAGGCTGAAGCCAGATGGCAAGTGGTTTTAGTTTTTTGAATGGTAGTTCAACACATGGTGGTGGGAAAGTAACATTCGTGGTAATGAGGATTGGAGAAATGCTCTTTTGAGTATGTGGGTCTGCTATCACAGCGGTAGTTTGCATGGGCACGCGCTGAATGGCAAAGAAGGGCCCAGCTTGAATGGTGCTTCCAGCACTGAGTGCTATGTGGAGGGATGGAGAGCGAGCACGAGACTTCTTCGATGGAGGTCCGGCCTTGGCGAGAACTGACCCACTCCTCTTCCTCTCTGCATTTTGATCAGGACAGCTTCTGAGGCTCAGGGTCCCTCAGGTTTAGGCTGGGGCTGAGGTGACGCTGACTTGGAATGCTGCTAAGAGGATAGAGCTTTCTGGCGACTTGAAACAACCACTGCACTGGAGCGATTCAGCAGGAAGTGACACATTGCCTGGGATGACTTCTGTGCTGTTGTAAACTGCTTGGCACATCCATACACAGCAGGGCCAAACAGTCCCTTGGGAGAGACTGGTGAGTCCAGAAAGGTGACCTTGCCATCGTCTCTGATCTCTGTCAGATTTAGCCAAAGTTGGCGCTCCAGCACCACCAAGTTGGCAATGGCCTTGCCGATCACCTGCGCAGTGGCCTTAGTAGTACGCAGAGCCAAGTTAGTCATTGTGCGCAGCTCATCCATGATGCAGTGAAGTTTGGCCTGGAATACTTGGAGCACTGCCATCATGTGAACTGCTGAGCCAGCCTGGCCAGCCGCTGAATAAGCCCTGCTTGCAAGGACTGAGGTAGTCCTGCAGGGCTTAGATGGGTGTGCTTAATGGGCTTTCAACCCCAGGGCTGATGCACAGCACACAGATGCGCAGTGACCGCCTCTTCTGAGCCTCCACAGCCTTGGTTATAACGCGGATCAGCTCGCTGTCAACTCTGGGCCGTGTTGTCTGCGTCAGAGGTGGGGTTTTAGGCTCTTCGCTGGAACACGCCCACTCTTCAGCATCTGAAACCATCAATGACATGGTATCATCAGTGACAGCCTCCTCCTCAGATCCGCCAAAGGAAATTAAGCCGCTCAGAGCCGACAAGGGGCGCTGATCCTCACGTGTGAAGCACACAGGCGAATCAAGGCATTGGGGGAGAGTGAAGCACGCTTGAGCTGCACTGGCAGAGAGGAAACGGTAGAGCAGAGCGGGGTGGACTGCCTTCATTAAAGAAGGCAATCCACTAGCAGAGAGCATTCCATCCCGGTGAGCCCAGACAGGTGATGCACTCACCATGCCCATCTGCATCGCGCAGGGGTTCCCTGAACAAGCCACACTCACGGTGTGACATTTGAAACAATGCCACTGGAAATTTGCTCAGAAATTTGCTCTTAAATGCGTCGGATGGCCACAGGGGAAGGCTTCTGGCTTATGCCGGGGGCTCCGTCTCACGGCGGCAAGCAGCAAGCTGAGCTTTTTTCTTCATCGGCTTCTTGCTTGCAGACTCAGTGAGGAGATTATCTTTGTTGCTGATGGAGAAAAATTCTGATGAAATGGTGCTCAGAGCTGACTTATATAGTGGTTGGCTCCTCACCTTTTTCCAGGTAGACGCGCCATTAGTCTGTGCATTTACACGAACGTGAACAAATCAGGCTTCAGTATCTGAGTAAACAGGAGTTTTCCCATAAGCGTCAGCGGCGCAACGGGAGAGACTGAAAGGGAACCACTTTTTAAAGCATTTCTTTTTAAAAGTGACTCCTCATGTCATTCCAAACCCATAAGACTTCCAGAAGACCGTTTTTCATTTTGTCTAATCATATTTGTCCATCCATTGACAGTCCATGAAACCAAAACTTTCATGCATCAAAGACTACAAAGGGACATTGAAAAACGAATAATTCTTATTCATAATACACAACAACATTGAGTGATTTAATCCATGCTTCTGGAGGAGACACACTTTAATGTGATTAACTGATTTATTTTAGGCTTTTATTCACATGCAAACACTAATCAACACGCATACATAGAGCACATCAAATATGGTAAACAGAAGCTCAACCGTACTTACTTAATGCAACCTCAAATCTGATGGGTTTGGAACAACATGAGGGTGAGAAAATCACAATTTTTTATTTTTTTTATTTTTTATAATTGTTTGATATAGTGATGCATTTAAACAAAAACGTTGGTGTGTGCATTTCAGTAAGTCAGTGAAGCGGTGGCTGTGTTTAATTAGGCACAGTAGCCCAAATGAGGTGAACCGCTCAGCTATAAATTTGTATTAAAGAAGGAAACTCGCCATCCACACATTTTTCTTTCTTCATCTTTCTCCAACTGAGCATTTATTGGCTTTAACCCAGTGTTGTAAATGTGTTTGTTATGGGTTTGTTTGTTTGTTTGCGTGTTTATTATTGTGTGTATGTCAGTATGAGTCTACCACATTTGCAAAGAATATAATCGGTCCAAACGCTCAGACTGTTCTGCTACTAACCCCAACAGAAATGCATGTATTTATGTGTGTAAATCTATTTAAATATGGCTTTCCCAGCTCTCTTGGTACCTAAAGCTGTTTTTGATTGATATGCATTTTGTTAAACGCTATGCAGATTGTTGTATTTTATTATCATTGCAATACTATTATAGCTTTTGTTAATATATATTTTTTTATTTAGTCTTTATTTTTTCCATTTTCTTTTTAATTTTAGTTAAGGTTTTAGTAGTCTAAATCTGTTGTTTTTGTCATCTTTATTATTTTTTTATGTTTATATAGTTTATATGAATTTTTATTTCCATTTTACTTATTTTGGTACATGCAGTTAAACTAAATGAAAATGAGAAATGTTACCTTTGCATCTAACTGAAATAAAATAACATGTATTTTATTTCAAGTAATGGTTTAGTCTTAATTAAATATAATAGCAATTACAATTTTGATAGCTATGGTAACTAGATGTAACTTTGCGACTACATGTCAACTAACTCTCATATAGAGCATTAGTAGACTGTTAGATTAGGGTTAGTAGAATAAGTTGACATGTTTTTGCAGATTTACTTATAATCATTCGAATGTCTGTTGGGGAATCATCAAAATAAAGAGTTAGCAGATATTAAGCACACAGTGTGCTAATACTCCGATGACTGCTAGTTGACATGGAGTTGCAAAGTTACTTATAGTTATTAGAATGTCTAAAGTGGACCATCAACATATGAGCCTTAGAGTGTTACCTTAATAAGCCTGATACAGATGTTTTGAATTTAATTGTACTTTAACAGATACTGAACACAGGATGTTTCTTGCATGATTCAAACTTACTTCACAAAGGGCAGTATATTATGTAATCTTTATAAAGCTTTTTTTTTTCATTGTTGAGTTGTATTCAACTTCGCTCTGATGCATGCATGCCTGTAGGTCAGCAGTTACCTGTATATACTCGTGTGTTCTTCACAAGAGTATAAATTACCTTGTCTGATGTGATAATTTATTGTAATTCAGCCCTCACTCTTAGTTCAGTCACTTTCGGGAATTCTGTGCAGATATTCTAAACATATTGATTGCGTTTAGCATGTGGAAAGCATATGTTTTGTACAGAGAAATATGAAAGTGTGTAATGGTTGGGTAAGAAGATATTGTTGTGGTGTATTAAATAGTCAAAGAAAAGGCTGAAGTATATGAGAGAGAAAGAATATCTGCCTGAGCTTATCAATAACGTGCGCATCTAGTGTTATAGTCCTCCTTTATCAACTCAACCAAATGCTTCATGATGAAGCATAAGTTCTGTTATAGGACAAAACAATATTTGCAAGTAATAATGAATATATTTCTAAACTGCTTAAATGTTGTAGCTATCTGATTTGGTTTATGTGATTAAATGTCAGAGATCCCTATCCATTTTTGTGGACTTGAGAGCTTAATGCAGATTCAGAAAATATTGTCACATGCAGATGTTTGGCAAGTCAAACAAACCCAAATCTTAAGAATACAATTTCAGTGTAAAACCCAACCTGCATCCTTGTGTACCTCAAATTGTGTGGTTTATTTAAAAATGGTGTGAAATTTCAATCAGTTTTCATTTAGAAATTGCTAGTAAATCTCTCAAATAATTGCAGAGAAATGTCAAGTAACACATTGAATTAAAATCTAAATTTTGAAGTAAAAGGACTGAAATAGCTTTTTCTTGTCAAATGTACTCCAATGCTCCAATTTAAAAAATAAAAAAAGTTGTTAGTGTACTGATGATCTAAAGGGTTTCCCATTTAGAAATCTTATATTTTATGTTTTTCTATAGGTTTCTCTTGGTGCACCTAATCAAAATTATAGATTTTTGCCATATTTTATATTGTCTCAGGTCGTCCACAATATTGGATGTATGTTTTGCATTGGGAGATGCGAAAATCTACAGTACTTACCATTGGAAAAAGTGTAACGCTAACTTGGATCATGTGAAGCACATCAGCCAATACTGACATCAGTGGCAAGCGTTCACATTTTTACGACAGCAAAGACTGTAGTAAAACTATCAGCTGAATGTTTGAAACAACTTCCTTTTGTGATCTGATGTGGCTTCTTATCACAGAATGAGGCAGAAAATATATTATATACTGTAAAAAAAATAAAAAATAAAAAATAATATATATATATATACATATATATATAGCTGTTAGCAGCAATACAGGGCCCCGAAGGTGTAGCAAGCATTGCAACCACTGCTACTGTAAGTACAGCAAGCATAACAACCACAGCAAACTCATCAAAGCACATCACACTTAAGTCAAAAGATTTGCAATGTGCATCAGAAATACTTTTCATATAAAAGCACTGCATGTTATGTGTAATACATGATTCAAAAAAACGATTCCTTAACATGTTGACCAGATTAGCATGCTATGCTTACTAAATGCTATATAGCTTATGGTTAAACTGATATCTGAAAAGCAACATTAGAAAGAATGGCAACCAATTAGCATGGTAACCAATTTGCATGCTTAGCTAACTAGCATAATTCAACAAATGCAGACACAGTCGAATTTGATGCGGTATTTCTTGGGAACGGAAGCAATTATAAAACATTCCTTCAGTTATTTCTGTGCGGCTCGGTCCAAAGATCATCTGATCGCAATTTGGACAAAATTGGACACGTTTTGTAGGAGGAGTAGAGAAAAAACTGTTCTTCATTTACTTCAAAATGGCAGACAAACAAAATGATTTTGAAAAATTAGATATCATCAGAATTGACAAACCATATTGACAAAGATAATACAATTTGGACAATGCTTTCAAACGTTATAAGCGTTTTTGCAAAACTTCTTATATCTCTGGAACACCTAAGTGACAATGTGTCAGGTACCGCCGGAACATGCTGTAGATGGTGGCTACCAATTTTTGTGCCAATATGTCAAATTGTTCAAAAGATATTGCGATTTATGACACATTTCAAAATGGTGGATGAGCAGATGCTGGCAAAATTGGTATCGCCCAATTCAACATGACCCAAGGAATCCATAGAAATCAAGGTCATCATTTGAACTGTTCAAAAGTTATAAGCAAAAAAGATATATATTTTTGGTATCTCATGACCCATAGGTGGTACTGTTGCCAACTATGGCATGTACCCTAAGATCATGGTGCTGATGAAGCATTCCAAGTTTTGTTTCGATTGGTCAACATTTGGCCGAGATACAGTCTTTGAAACAATTTTGGGTCAACATTGTTAACTTTTAAACAAATAAATAAGTTTGATATCATGTATGTGTCACGATCAAGGTGTGTGGAGGCAGGTAGGATGACGAGGACGACAAGGTTCCCAATAAAGAAATTTAATGTAGACGCACGCACGCACGCACGCACGCACGCACGCACTCGGGGTAACATTCACAATAACCAACCAACTGGAACACAATGGACAGGAACTGATATAGGGTGGATAATTAGTGGCAGACAGGTGAGCACAATGAGGGTATTTAACTAATGATCATACGGGCTAAACCAACAAAAGGGGAAGAAACCACAATAAACAGGCCACATCATATTTGCGTCATATTTGATACATCAGGCTTTTATGGCTCATGTAGTATGATGTAGTGAAAATATGGACCTCGGTGAGTACTTTCTTATTTTGTCGAGTCAAAATAAGTCTCTGGGTTAAATATGCAATTGTATATTCCTAGATAGCTACATTATTACCTGAAGTTCCTTGATGGCAAATGTCAAAATCGTGATTGCACAACATGCAAAATGCAAGATTTAATGTTAAATATTTTCCAAAGGTTAGCAGGTCTGCTCTCAGTCATAAAAATATTTGTGCTATTCCTGTTATACAGTATTTTAGAGTAAACACTAGGGATGCAACAATACAGTTAGCCCATGGTTCAATACATAACTATCATATGTCTACTTCAAATTTCTTTTGAGAGAAGTGTTATTTTTATGGATTGGCCATTATTGTGTTCTATAAACACAAACTAATGTCTGTTTTATTCATACTGGAAGCCAGAGTGTGCATTCGTGCAGAAACTCCACATATGCATCACAGAATTAATATAGCCTAACTCATGATGCTCCAGGAAATCTCAAATGGATATGTTTTCAAGCTATCGCTGTAGCTGAATTAAAAGATAGAAACATTTCAAACGATGAAACATGAAAACAATAAACACTCAACTGCGACAATGTATAGTTTATCTGTGTTCTTCAAGCCATCTGGGGTATTTTCATAATAATTAAGTATATTTGTATTCCATTGCTAATCGGCATAGCCTTTTTTACAGTATAGAATATATTTTCTGCCTCATTCTGTGATA
>NW_015506112.1:431215-432085 GCF_001515645.1 Sinocyclocheilus grahami | reverse complement strand
GGATAGTGCCCTGGCAGAAAATGATCAGTAGATTTTCCTTTTTTTTCCCTTCAGTATAACCATATGCCACATTTACACAAATATCCTTAAATGCAAAATTTACCTAAAATATGCATGAAAATATTTTTAATTCTAAGAGGACTGTGGTACTGTACATCATTCAAGTTTCTGCTTTGAACAGGTCTTCAGGTTTTCAGGCCTGTGAGAGGAACAGATGTGTCCTTTACTGTGATATCAGCTCCATGTACTTTGTGGTCAGCAGGCCATTTTGAACAGCACTGAACTCATTGAACATCTGATGTCTTTTCTCTGTAGACGGACTCAACCGTGACCATCACCTGTGCTGATAGGAAATGGAACAAGCAAGTATCGTGTGAGCCGGTTGACTGTGGGCTTCCAGATAAGTATCATGTGCACCCTGCCCACTTTGATTTCCCAGAAGGCACCACCTACGGCAAGAAGAGCACGTTCCAGTGCAAGGAGCCTGCTCAGCTTGTGGGTGAGAAACCCTGGAAAAACTCAGTGTGACTGGACTTTGATGCAGTGAAGAGAACAATAAGATTACTTAGTAAAATAGGTCATCTACGGTCATGGTAGATTTTCTTTCTCAGTATTCTGAGGATCCAGCACGTAGTATACAATGCTTGTTGCAATGATGATAACTAAATAAAAAATAAAACTTAATACAGCAGCTCATATTGTAATGATCAAATTAAACATTCTGATCATTACTTGGGAAATTACGCCAGGTAATTTATGATTTGCAGCTGTTTGCAGTAGCAACATAGCACATTAACAAGGAATTCAGTCATGTGCAGTCACAGGTATGTTTCAGTGGATTGATAAGTGACTCATCCAACCAGAATTTAG
>NW_015506112.1:405689-430217 GCF_001515645.1 Sinocyclocheilus grahami | reverse complement strand
CCGCTGTCCTGCACCGCCTCCCGTGCCCAGTGCCGTGCTGCAGACCAAACGCTGCAATGAGACAGGTCTTAAAGTGGGCACCCTCTGCAAATACAAATGCAAACTAGGATACCATGTGGCCAACAAGCCAAAGAGGTGCGCAAACATACAATCATCCACAAATCAAAACACGGACCGAAAAACACAACAACAACCACTCAGCATGCATGGTTAAACGAAAATGGAGTTGTCTTTTATTATCAAAATGAAATTTGACATGAATGGTATCACAGCATATGACATGTCTTGGTTCCTGCAGGAGAGCCTTCAAGCGTCAGTGTACAGAAGACGGCCGTTGGTTAGAGGGCTCATGTGAGCCGGTCACCTGTCCACCTCCTCCATCTGTCTTCTATGGCATGTACCAGTGCACTGACAGCTTCAAGTTCGACAGCACCTGCTGGATCCACTGCAACGGGGCCAACAACACGCTGAGACAACCACCATGCAAAGAGGTACGACTTACTGTAGGATAACTAGTGACTTTGCAACTACATGTCAACTATCTCTCATTAGAGTATTAATAGACTATTACTTGCAAAGTTACTCAAAGTCAATAGAACGTGTGTTGGGAATTCAAGTGTTAGCAAACATTAAGCAGACAGTCGGCTTATATGCTTAATGACATATATCAGTGACATTAATCAATACTAGTGACAAGAAATTAAGACTTTTATGCAGGAACAATGCAATAAATTGATCAAAAGTTTCAGAAAAT
Source organism: Sinocyclocheilus grahami (assembly GCF_001515645.1). Taxonomy (NCBI): domain Eukaryota; kingdom Metazoa; phylum Chordata; class Actinopteri; order Cypriniformes; family Cyprinidae; genus Sinocyclocheilus; species Sinocyclocheilus grahami. The sequence goes on along the minus strand of NW_015506112.1, from coordinate 429,463 downwards.
TACTACAATACAAGCTGCAGTAAAATTTCTATTACAAAAGATTTCAAATAAATAAATAAATTCTGTTCTTTTGAATTTTCTATTAATCAAAGGATCCTGCAAAATAATGTATCATGGTTTCCACAAAAATATGAAGCAGCACAACTGTTTTCATTACTGATGATAATTTCTTGAGCAGCAAATCAGGATATTAGAATGATTTATGAAGGATCATATGACACTGAAGACTGGAGTAATGATGTTGAAAATTGAGCTTTTATCACAGCAATAAATTACATTTTACAATATATGCAAGCAGAAAATAGTTATTTTAAATATTAATAATATTTCATAATATTACCGTTTTTATTGCATTTTTGATCAAACAAATTCAGCCTTCGTGAGCAGAAGAGACTTCTTTCAAAAACATAAAAAAATTACCCCAGTCTTTTGAAATGTAGTTTTTAGAGCTTATTTACAGCTGAAGTTGCATTTGTTCCATTACATTAATACTGTTATTTTCTTGTTTATTACTGTGAAACTGCTTTGAAACAATTTGTATTGTATAAAATGGAATATAAATAAATGTGTCTTGACTTGACAAGTGTAAACCTTGACAAAAATAAAGAACTCTTTAATTTGGTATTTATGGACATGCATGTCTTTATCTGTTCTTTCCACTGGCTGTTCATTTAGAATGTCGTAGTGAATGCTGTAAAATGTGTTTTGCCGTCTCCACAGGGGCTCGGCACCAATGTCATCCGCTGCAGAAAGGATGGGAACTGGACCGGAAGCTTCCGCTTATGCCCTCAGCTGAAGGGTCAATGCTCTCTACCTCAGAACCTGCATCCCAACATCCATGTCAGCTGCAAGAAGGGCCATGGCATAGGTACAAACTCTTACCGCAAACTTGTGCATTGCACAGAGAGACCGATTTCTTTTTCAGATTCATTCAGAGCCGTGTAAGTTACTTTTTATGCTGGGATAGAATTTATGCTTTTGGTTGTGCACTTGTGTGTTTTGTTCAGCCTGATGAAACCATCAGAATTCAGATTTTCAGATAAAAAATTATCTCAAATTTGGCAGTATATCATCAGAACAGTTAGTACTGATATATAATGTTTCGGAAATCCATGACATAATTGTTTATACCAGTGGTTGTAACCCTTTTCTGGGGTGGAGAAAGTCTCAGGTTACCTCAGGCATGTAACCATGGTTCCCTGAGAAGGGGAACTAGACACTCCGCCCCTAGAGGGCACTATGCGGAATGCCTCTGGCATGACGGTGTCTGAGGCATGAATCTAAACACGACAATGAACTTGACAATGGTAGACGGCAGCCTATGATGTCACAACTGGTGCGGCTGAGAGTATCAAAGAGCGCCTGTGAAATATTTCATCCACTTCTTTTCTGAAGTAGACATGCACGAATTCATGAAGCATGGCAAAGGGACGCATCATCTCCTTCCCCTTCTCAGGGAACCATGATTACATGCGTAACCTGAGATGTTCCTTTTCGAATGGGATCTCGCACTGTGTCCCCTAGAGGGTGCTATGGGGAACGGTATTCCCACGCAGCAATTCTGAAGGGTTGAGTGCTTTATTGGCTGAGCCAAGTCAAAGAACCAAAGGAATCCTCACCCCTGCACCAGCAACACAATCTTAAGCCAGAGCTTCTCAACAATGGAGAGCCTAAAACTAAGAGCTAACTGGCCCGTGAAGCTCTGCAGAGTGGAGGCCTAGATACAACACCTCTAAAAATGAGAGGCAGCCTAGCAGCACTCCATTCTAAGGCCAGTAGCCAAGGAGGCTCCCAGAGAGCCTAACATCCTAGCATACTACCCTACCACCTAGCCGAGCTCTAGCAGCAGAGGCTTCAATGAAGATAACGCTCTGTAGCAAGAGGAGGCCTGACAATGCTCGCAGTAGATGGCCGGGCTCTAGGAGCGGAAGCCTCAGCATGACAACTCTCAAAACGAGAGGAGGTCTAACTATGCCCCACGCTCAGGAAATCCTTTAAGGAGGCTCACAGAAAGCCTACAACTCACAGATGCTGTCCTAGTCGAGCTCTGGCGAGTGGAGGCCTCAATGAAGATAACTCTCTGTAGCGAGAGAAGGCCTGACTATGCTCACAGTAGATAGTAGAGCTCTAGGAGCGGAGACCTCAGTATGACGACTCTCTAAAACAAGAGGAGGCCTAACTATGCCCCACACTCAGGACATCTTGTAAGGAGGCTCACAAAGAGCCTACAACTTACATATACTGTCCTAATGGGGCTATGGCAAGCGGAGGCCTCAATGAAGATAACTCTCTGTAGTGAGAGGAGGCCTGAAGATGCTCGCAGTAGATGGCCGAGCTGTAGGAGTGGAGGCCTCAGCATGACGGCTCTCTAAAGCGAGAGGAGGCCTAACTATGCCCCACGCTCAAGACATCTTGTAAGGAGTCTCACAGACAGCCTACAACTCACATATACTGTCCTAACTGAGGTCTGGCGAGTGGAGGCCTCAATGAAGATAACTCTCTGTAGCGAGAGGAGGCCTGACGATGCTCACAGTAGACGGCCAAGCTCTTAGGAGTGGAGGCCATAGCATGACGACTCTCAAAAACGAGAGGAGGCCTAATTACACCCACATTCAGGACATCTTGTAAAGAGGCTCACAGAGAGCCTACAACTCACAGATGCTGCCCTAGTTGGAGCTCTGGCAAGTGGAGACCTCAATGAAGATAACTCTCTGTAGCGAGAGGAGGCCTGACGATGCTTGCAGAAGATGGCCAAGCTCTAGGAGCAGAGGCCTCAGCATGATGGCTTTCTAAAACAAAAACTAACTAACAGAGGCCTAACTACGCCCCTCGCATTGGATAACGTGCAAGGAGGCTCACAGAGCCTACAACCTGCAAAATGATGTCCTAGAGGAGCTCTGGCGAGCGGATGTAACACAATAAAGATAACTCTCTCTAACAAGAGGAGGCCTGACGATGCTCACAATGGCCAAGAAGGCACACAAAGAGCCTAGCAACTTAGCAAACAGAAACTGAGCTCTGGAAACAAAAGACTCAGCATGACTACTTTCTAAAGTCGAGGATGGAGGGAGCCTAACAACTTAGGCCACTACCTATGACAACTCTCAAAACGAGAGGAGGTCTAACTATGCCCCACGCTCAGGAAATCCTGTAAGGAGGCTCACAGAAAGCCGATTCCTCAGAATTCGACACATAAAGAACAATAGTGTTATTTGAGTCAACAAGAGGAGCCAAAAAAGGAAAACTTCCTGTTTGACTCATCCATGCTCTGCCTACAACCCCCATGCTTAATCCCACCTCACCGTAATGGCGGTCATACGGGACCGCAGACGCAAATGCCTAGCCGAACGTGCTCGTGCAAACACTAACTACTGTCCCTCTAGAGAGAGCAGAAAGGAAGAAGTTCCTACCTCTTGTAGTAAGTCTCGTGAATGCATCATACCTAGCTTATACAGCTTGCTCGTAGAGAAGACAGCATTCCACCCAAAACTTTGTCACACATCCCGTCCCATAACAGGGACAGTGCTAACGAAGCTTTCATTAAGAAATCCTTTCAATGCGCTCATTCTGCTCCCTCAGGAGCTAAATGCGCGCTCCTAACTCATGTACAAACAAACAGTCTCTTGAAGACAAGAAAGAAATTGACGTATTTCACAGATTCTCTTTTATACTCTCGGACCTCACCAGTTGTGAATTCATAGGCTGCCTCCTGCCAATGTCAAGGTCATTGTCGTGTTTAGACTCATGCTTGAGACACCAGTCATGCTGGGGGCATTCCCCATAACACCCTCTAGGGGACACAGCACGAGTTCCCACTCGAAAGGGAACTACTGCTTTATATTATATTTTGGATATAGCCCTCTCCCCGGACAGCACGCCAAAAATACGCATACCATTTATCCCGATTTATTATCTGCAGAGTGAACTCGTGAAATTAATACATCTTCAAAAAAAGGACAAATTCAATTGATCAAAGTTGACAGTAAAGACATTCATGATGTAACAAAATATTATTTTAAATAAATTATTTTCTTTTGAACTTTCTATTCATCAAATAATCTTTGAAAATGCATCATAGTTTCCACAAAAATGTGAAACAGCACAACTGTTTTCAACATTGATAATCAGAAATGTTTCTTGAGCAGCAGATCAGCATATTATAATGATTTCTGAAAGATCATGTGACACTGAAGACTGGAGTATTGATGCTGAAAATTCAGCTTTGCATCATTAGAATAAATAACATTTTACAATATATTCACATGGCAAGCTATGTAATAATATATCAAAATAAATGCAGCCTTGGTGACTTCGTTCAAAAACATATATATATATATATATATATATATATATATATATATATAAAATCGTATCAACCCCAAAATTTCAAATTATAGTTTTGACATATTATGATGATTATTTTGTGTACTGTTTGTAATAAATATTGTTGCCATGAAAACAATGTTATTATGCAAAATAGGCTTAATTGTTTCCATGCAGAGTAGAATTTATTTTAATTTTTAGTTAAATGTGATGTGACTTCTACCCTAAAATTGATGCTGCAATCTCCTATACACAGTATACTGTCACAGTAAAGTTTTAGAGACAGAACTCAATAATTTACAAAATCTTCATCAGAAGACATGCTGTAACTGTCAGACCTCAACATGGTTAAACTGGAAGAAGTGTCATTGCCTGTAATGGCCTTAGTGATGAGCAGACAAACTGTTTAGCAGTTCTCTTCAAACACTAAAGAAAGATGTTATGCAGTGTTCAAGATGTTACATGAACTGTGGATTTATGTTCTCTGTCTGTTTTTCTCAGGAGAGGAGTGTGAGTTGTCATGCAGAGACAGTAACAATGATGTGGTCATTCTGCCGAGCAACATGACGGCCAGCAGCATTATGAGACATCACTGGATGAACCCTCCCAAAGTCAAGGTTTGTGTTTTTGTGTGCACCCTCTTAGCTTACTGGCAGGGAATGTTGCACCAGGATGCCACATCCTGAGTGTGACTCAAAGTTTGAGGTGACACTCCTTGGACAGCAGATATTGGATTGTGCCTGATGATTCATCAGTGTCACTCATCAATGTCTAGGCTTGGGACTTTAGGGTCAGCGAGAGGCACAGTCTAAGAGGAATTCACCTCTAAAATGCCATTTATTATATCCAAATTACATTCAGTGCCTTTTCATGCAGTTATAATGATGCATAAGAAAATAAGATGAGAAAATGTTAATTTTCACCATTTCAGAAATTATTATTTTCTTTATATGCCACATAAGGAAATACATTACAGTGACCACAAGTAAAGGCACAAATATTGTCAACTATAATGATAACTACTGTGTCCACTAGGGCTGGGTGATAAACTATAACATATTGAGATAAAATATCATGTGTGATAACATTTATGTCGATAACAATGATAGACTCAGGACATTTTTACTCGATGTGTATAAGTCCCTCTCACACAGCAGAAATAAATGCGACAACAGCCAGTTGGTCAGCAGGTTTTGTCCTGAATGCCACAATACATATCCATTTCCTAGCACAAACTAGGGAAAAAAAAGTAAGCATGAAGTTCCACCCATATGAAAACATACCAATGAGATCATACAAATTCATACAAATGTAAAATAGTTACAAACTGCCATGATAATGTGTTGAAATAATGATTCAGTCGTATTTTAGGTATTTAATGGCTTCAAACTAAGTCACAAAGCTAACCGTTTCATAAAATATAATATTGGTATGTATTTATTCTTATTTAAATATCCAGTACACATTTAATGTGTACTGTTATCCATTACACTCACCTCTCAGGCCAACATTACTGCATTAAGAGGAATGGCATTACTTTGTATTTGAAACATTGCCTTGTATTATCTATAAAAATAAATAAACTAATAATAATAATAATAACAATAATGAAACCATTAGGGCAACAATAAACGTTCAAGATTAAGTTTTCCATGTACATTTTTCAAAGTGAACTTCTGTCGTTAAATTCTGTCTTTGATCAGTGAACACACGCAGCAGTTGTAACTTTGCAATGAATGTCGCAGACGTCCAATTACTGTTCATTGGCCACAGGCTTAGGCATGCATGGCTTTCCCAATTACCTACCATTGGTAAAACAAGGTATGATTACAGTAATCTCTTAATTCATCTGAAGCACAACGAGGCTGAGGCCAAGTCATAAAAGGTAAAATGCCATCTGTAATCACTATAATTTCAACAATGACCCTATTACAGGCATTAGCAGAAAAGCTTTATATAAATATACCTGTCAGAAGTATTACATTGTTTTAGCGGTGACTGCTGGGTTTGACTGGGAGTGTTATGATGGCAGTCTTCAGGCGGTTTTACTGAACACCTGTCAGACTCCACTGCAGGCCAGAACATGCAGTCTTCAATCTTTGCATTCTGGAAAACACTACACAACTTTTAAAATCTGAACATATTTTAAAATACAATTTACAGTATCACAAAGCGAAACGTCTCAGGTTATGCATGCAGTCCCGGTTCCCCGAGAAGGAATGAGAATCTGTGTCCTCTAGTGGACACTAGGAGGAATGCTATCAGCATGACTGGTGTCTGAAGCATGTGGAAAACGCTCCGAATCCATTGGATCGTGCAGCTTGTGAAGTCATTAGCGGAGCAACCGGAAGTACGAGATGACAACTGTAATGCATGTCATCAACTTCTTTGTCTGAAGGAAACGTGAAACAGGCAGGTCCAAGGCATGGCAAGGGGATACAGTGTCTTGTTCCCTCTCGGGGAACCATGGTTACAGGTGTAAGCCGAGATGTTCCCTTCAAGTGAAAATGCACTGTGTCCTCTATTAGCCACTATGGGAAATTAAATGCCTACTATGCCATGACACGATGTACACCAACGATGCTCCAGACAGCAAAACAGCTTAGGGGAAATGCGGAACCCAACCGATACTAATATTAAGGAGGGACATCCCATTCAGTCAAGTTGGGAACACAACTGTCCTCAAACAACTATGTTCCTAAGGACAATGGGCTACCAACTTGAAACCCTAACACAGAGGAGACAGCCCAATCAAAGAATGTGGGATTCAGGTGGACTGCCTGCTTGAAAATACCCTGAAATCAGGGGAGGCAGTCTAACACTTAAAAAAAAGAAACTTCAGGGTGACCACCTACTTAAAAACCCTAAAAAACTGGGGAGGCAGTCCGACCCTGCTCTGAAATACTTGGTAAGAATAAAGCTCACAACTCAGGGGAGAGACTGGACCATCACCAGGTGGTTCGCAAATGTAGGCAAACTCGCCAATAACATTAGTTCAGCCTCAGGGTCTGATGTAAGCAGCGACTGAAAATACTTCTGGGGTGGGAGTAAGTTATTTTCTTTTCTCCTTCTGCTAAATTCAATTACAGATGTCTCTCTGAGCCCACTATTGCCACCTTCGCTCGTCCTATAGCAGCTGCAGTTTGCTTAGTGGCACAGAGAACCAAATACGTAGTACGGTGCAACTCTTCGACCTCTTCAGGGGGTAAACATTTACCCTCATCCAGGTCTTTAAGCAGGTCTGCCTGGTAAGCTTGCAGCAAAGCCATGTTCTGCAAAGCCCCCTGGCGTGACCTGTTGCCACGTACACCCTGCCATTTAAAGACAAGGTTGTCTGAAGCAGCTTGGATGGCAGGACAGGAGCCTTCAAAGAAGATAACTCGCCCTGGGAGAAACAGTCCACAAGTGTCTCTTCCATGGGAGCATTTTCACATATCTGTGCTCAGCCATTCCCTTCACATTAGCATAATCTGCATGTTGGAAAAGTGTAGCTGAGCTGAATATGGTTTTGCCCACGATCTCTCTAACTCGGTATGAAGATCGGGGCGAAAGGAACCATCAAAAATCGTCTGCCACTAGTCTGCCACACTCTCACCATCATCACCAAGCACATCCACATTCCTCATCTTGACTGGATGAAGCCAGTAAAGTGCTATCGGCAGGATGAAATGACTCGAACAAGAGATCATCCGGATCCCTCAGATCGCTCGAGTCCGAGGTAGATCTAGAAAGATCGAAACCCTTCTCAAACTTCTCAGTGAGGTCATCATGCTAGCAACATGCTATCATGTTAGAAAGCTGTAATCAATGTGTTGAAACATGTTAATAACATGGTAATCATGTTTGAAAGGTGTTAACAAAAAGGCTAACCATGCTAGAAAGACGGTAGCAACATGTTAATCATGTTAGAAATACATCAACATGCTGTTCATGCTAGAAACATGCTAGCAACACAGTAATCATGCAAGAAACATGCTAGTGGCATGTTAACAAGATGCTAATCATGCGAAAACATGCTAGCAACATGCTAATCAAACTAACAACATGTAGGCAACATGTTTAATGCTAAAACATACTAATCATGCTAGAAACATGTTAACAACATGCTAATCATGCAAAAACATGTTAATCACACTAGCAACATGTTTTATGCTAAAACATGCTAATCATGCTAGAAACATGTTAACAACATGCTAATCATGCAAAAACATGTTAATCACACTAGCAACATGTTTTATGCTAAAACATGCTAATCATGCTAGAAACATGTTAACAACATGTCAGTCACGCTAGAAACATGCTAACAATGTGTTAATTATGCTAGAAACATGTTAACAACAAGCCAATCATTCTAAAAAAATGCTAATCATGCTATCAACATGTTAATAATGTTAAAACATGCTAATCATGCTAGCAACATGCTATCATGTTAGAAAGATGTTATCAATGTGTTAATCTTGTTAAAACATGTTCATAACATGGTAATCATGTTTGAAACGTGTTAACAAAAAGGCTAACAATGCTAGAAAGATGGTAGCAACATGCTATCATGTTAGAAAGATGTTATCAATGTGTTAATCTTGTTAAAACATGTTATTAACATGGTAATCATGTTTGAAACATGTTAACAAAAAGGCTAACCATGCTAGAAAGATGGTAGCAACATGCTAGCAACACAGTAATCATGCAAGAAACATGCTAGTGGCATGTTAACAACATGCTAATCATGCAAAAACATGCTAGCAACATGCTAATCACACTGGCAACATGTTTAATGCGAAAACATGGCAATCATGCTAGAAACATGTTAGTAACATGCTAATCATATTAACAAAATGCTAAGTAAAACATGCTAGCAACATGTTGAAAACATGCTATTCATACTAACAACTTGTTAACAGCATGCTTATCATGCAAGCAACATGCTAATCAGGATAAACATTCTAGCAACATGCTAACAACATGTTAAATAATGCTAGCAATGTGCTAGCAACATCTATCTAATCTATGCATCTAAACTTTTTAACTTAAAGCTTTTATAACCGCTTACTAACTTTCAGGCTAGGCTTTCTCAAGCCAACTTAACAGTTTGTTCACAAAGATTACTCATCTAGTGCTGCAGACAGCTCACCAGTAGCGATTCAATGCACGAAAACACACACAATTATGTCAAAATGCGCGGTTTTGGCGAGTTGCCTTGTAAACGTAGTCTTAAGTGAGTTATAAAGTCTTAAATGTCCATAAAGAGTTGGGAGAAAATCGGATATATGTCAGATCGTTATATGCATCAGGTTTTAAAGAGACAGCGCTGATTTTAAAGTGAAACCTGCTGAAGTCTGTCATTGATGTAAATCAAAGAACAAAAGAAAAAGAGAAATCCTTGGACTGTTCTAGTTACTGATTAACTTTTGTAGCTTGAGTAAAGATTAATATATATAGAATGTATCTGAAATATATAACAACTTTTAATTGAAGTGATTTTAAAACAATCTTCATATAAACTATATTATATATGCATAAACTATTTTATCACGTCACCGGCCATTGGCAGGTGTGGCAAAAAGTAAGTTTTAGGCCATGTATATGTGTGTGTGTTGTGTATGTTTATTATGTATATATATATAAATACACACACACACACGCATGCATGCATATATTTAGGAAAAATATGTTATGTTCATATATTATATATATATATATATATATATATATATATTGTAGGATTGGACATATTGAAGTACAACTCGGGTCACTTTGGATGAAAGTAAATACATCTGCATGCTGTTGATTAACAGAGCATTTCAATCACAAAATAATTTAAAATAGGCTTTAATATGTTAAGAAAGTCTATAAAATGTAGTAAGCGTAGACATATTTATTTGACACAAATGAAAACGAGAATGTGAAGAAGAAAATGGCAGTATCTTCAATAGGGTGCATTGCACTAAAGGAACAATTCACCCCAAAATTACAGTTTTGTCAACTTTTTTTTTTCAACCCATGTGTCCTTTAAAGCAAAATAAAAGTTGCCCCTGCAACCATAAGATAGAATGAAAAATGTATGTAACTATTTTAACAGTACATTTTTTTTCTTCTTCAAAATGGTGGGTGTTGGAGAAGGTGACCCATCATCCTTGAGTAATCCATGGCCACACTTATGACACATAAGCCTAGAAGCAATGAAGCACTGAATATATTTGGGTTGGCAAAACAGCTGTTTTCATCATATACAGTATGATCATCTCCATTTCTCCTGTTAGTGGTGCACTGAGTTTATCTCTGTTTTTGTCTCAGCCTTTCATGGGTGACAATTACTGTGATGCCATCAACAACAGAGCCTACTGCAACTACGATGGAGGCGACTGCTGCCATTCCACTGTCAAGACTAAGAAGGTACCGTACATGTCTGCAATGTTGCTCTTCACTTATATATATCATGTGTCCGTTTATGTATGTCTAAATTCAAAACCTTACCAAGTCTGACTAAATTTAGAGATGAAAGTCACTGACAAGCATGAGATGCTACATGTTACCACTGACCATCTGACTCTTATTGCACACAAGAATGGCAAACACTTTCTGGCAAGCTCTAATCTGATTGGCTGCCTTTACATAATTTATTAGACTCAGGATACATAGGTATTTATCAGTATGCCTGGAAACAAAGTTGTGTTTACAAAGTATCAGGTTGTTATGATGACGGCTTCCGAGAAACGAATCCCTGGATTTACCCATGTCTGCCAGGTTAGTGGCATGCAGTTTTTAAAAGCTATTCAGTGTTTTGTTTTATACATTTTTTCACATTCCGATTTTCCACAAAAAACATTTTTTTCACAATTTGCACAATTAGTCATGGACTGGATTGCAACTGAAGGAATTTATGTATTTATTTATTTATTTATTTAATTTTATTGTATTTATTTATTTTAATTAATTAATTAATTTAAATTATTTATGTATTAATTAATTATTTAATTCATTCATTCATTCATTTGTTTGTTTGTTTGTTTATTTATTTATTTTTCTTGTTTTTACACTTTTATCTATGTCTATTATTATGTTGAACTCGAATGCAGATAAACCTGCTCCTAAACCATTTAGTAAAAAACAAACAATGATCAGTGAGTTTATATTTCATCCTTCATCACTTGTAGTTTTTAGCAGGTGACAGACAACAACCAAAATTAAATATTTTTTCCCCCCTGTTCTTATAAAGTGACAACACATTCATTTAATATTTAAAATGATGCATCCAGCCACAACAACTGACAACACATTAACATTTGCCTGGTTTCTGGTTTCACATCCACACAGCTTATATTAAATATCAAATATCTTGGAATTGGCGTAATGCTGCATTATTTCACTTTCTGTTTAAACACTAAACAGGGCTCCAGACAAACATTTTCGGAGCAGTAGCAATATTCATAAAATAATGATCATAAATTACTATTTTGATAATTGTATTATACGTACAGTTACTAATAATATTACATATTTTGAGCTTGAGTTGGTAGACAGAAAACATAAAGGTACATTCATTACCTACGGTAACACATACAAAAAGTGTAAATACATTTAAAGTACAAAAAGCAATAAATAAATAATAATAATAATATAACATTTAATATGAATATTCCATATTTCAGCTGAAAAAAACATGGCTACAGTTAGTGTTACTACAGTAAAACCATGGTAAATGATTTTACTGTAGTAACACTTGTGCAAAAAAATCTATATAATCTATATAATATATTCGATTTTTTTTTTGAGATATCAAACTCAAATATGGAACAAAACTTGTTTAGATTTAGGGCTTTGATTTTCTAGCAATTTTTGAGGTCAACATATTTATAAAATATAAATCTTGCTCAATTTTTAATTTTTTATTGTTATAAATTAAAACCTTTTTTTTTTTACTTATAAAAAACTTTTTTACTTCAACAATAATTTGACAAGAGTCTTTAAAATGAAACCAAACTTAAGTCTGTACTCCCAAGCTTTAAGTTTTTATGACAATTAAAGTATATATTTTTAAATTGACGCACAAGGGTTTAACTAGTTTAAATCACCGATACATTTGGGTTTTGTAACAGAAAATGATGTGGTAAATTCAAGCGCTTCTCACTGGATATCACCGTTTATGGTGTTGCATAATTGAGATCGGTCCGCTAGCAAACGCACCTGCTTTGAGCTCGCGCTGCACTGTATACTGGGCTGAGCTGAGAAATTCTCCTTGCTATGCAGTTCAAACAAGTATCGCAACAGAATGGGCAGCACTTGTCAATTGTGCAACTTGGTAGTGGAACCAGTGCACAGGCAGGAAAAAAAAACAACTATTTAATTGCAGTCTGGAGTTGTTTTGAAGAATTTTCTGTGTTGGTGAAATGTAAGTGTTCGATGACACCAAAGAACATTGTCCACACTAAAAGTGAAATGTTTGCGAAAAAGGCACAGCCATTCAGAACATTTTTGATGTTTTATGCACAGCTACAATATTCTGAATTTCCAATTGTCTGTGAGAAAAAAAGTGGCAGGTTTTTAGTTATCGCTGTCCTTACTCTCAAATTCACTCATCATACAGGATCATTTATTTTGCCTTGTCAACTTTGTGCTTTATCATCTCGTGTGCCCATGCATGAGGTTAATTAGCAGACTTAGCAATTACTTTTCTTTTCCAGGCCGCTCTGAGCTGTCTCTTGGCTTTCGCCTTGTCTTGCACTGTCATCGTCTTAAATATTTGGCAAATGGTCAGAGTGTGAGTGTATGAACGGCGATGATTCATTGAATCCAGTCTACAAGAGGACACTTTTTGAGAATTTCACATATGCAGCCTACGTCATTGAGCAGACAGAGATCTTAGCGGGAGTTGACCATGCGCCAGTGTTGATAGAAGGTTAAATTGTTCTGAAACCATAAGCCAGATTGCTGCTGCATCTTTCCTCCTGATAGTATGTCACACAGTTGCCAGAGGAACGACAGCGGGATGGGACAAGATAAAGTCATTTTTTGATGAGCTAGATATTTTTGGTTGTGTGGCATTGCTTCGTAACAGCATCAGTTTAGCTAAATATATATCAGCAGGGTTTTGCAAATCATCCTGTCTCTGGAAATAGCCAGGGTTTAGGGAAGAGCTGTAGAAAATGACTATGAAAGAACCAATCGTATTGAGATTGCCGGAGTTGGATGAGTTGTACTGTAGGCCATCTGACTGTTGGCTCCAGGAGTATCAGCACATCCATTTTGTTCCCAATGTGCACCACGTTATCTTCATCTGTTCAAATTCCAAAACTCATTCATACATTTCCTAGTCATGGCCACAAACACAAGTGCAGATCAATGGAGTTCACGCATTAGCGCACAGATAAGCGGCGGTCTGCTTTGTTACGAGCCTCTGATTTCAAATTGCACTTAACTTCTCTGCGCGTATTCCTGGAGTAGGCTATTTTGAAGAGATAATCATTTGAGATAGTGTGTGACTGTTTGTTGTGCCTTGAAATTTGCTCCTAGTCATCCCCTCAAAGAACTTTTGTAACCTCACCACCTGATTTTCATTTATCTCAAGAACAGTTGAGGGTTGTGAGGAAAAATTAGCTGAAATGTTGAAGAACTGAAAACGGTAAGACCGATATGTGTTTGTCAAAAAATCGTTTCATACTGAAAATCACAGTAGAGTAGCAAAACAATTTGAGGTTTAGAAGGACTGCGGAGATTTCATTAGAAACAGAATTAACAGATATTATGGCAGGGTCTGTGTACAGAGTAAGGTTTTAATTTAGCCAGTTGCTGGGTTAACAATGACAGCTGGTTGAATATTGCACCAATATAGATTGGGTTGTCAACCCAAATATTTGGTTATTTTAAACCAGTGCTACAGTAGGAAAGAATTATCCATATAGATTCATTCCCGGGTCAGTATTTGAAAGCTACAGTACAAGAATATCACAGGTTGTGATGGGCGCTTTCGAAACACTGTTTCATGAAGCTTCGAAACCTTCAGTAATCATCATCGTTTCAAGTGATTTGGAGAGCGAGTCAAACATCCAAAGTCACATGGTGTCAGTAAACAAGGCTTCTTTGTGTCATAACTGTTTCAAAATGTTTTTGAAATTGTGTTGCATTTACACTGATCTGACCAGTAGGTGTCACCAACATGTGGCGTTTCAAGCGCATCGGGAAAGCGAATCATTTTTCCGAAATTGAAATTGGTTCAATTGATTCAAAGTTTCAAAAAGCCACAGATGCTGTAGGTAAATGTGGCAGCGGAGCTTACCACAAAAGCAGTCAGGAATCACATTGCTAAGTTGAGTTCCACAAACCTTCAGTATACAAAAGTCCTATATTTTCAAAACAGATGACACAGAAAGTTACGTTCATTTGCAGTTATGTGAGTCTAGATGCTGGGACCATTCTGAGGTGTCTTTAACGTACAACAAATCACTGCTTAATCACCATAGTACAATGCATCATTGAAAAAAATTAACTAGCTATTTGCATCTATTTCCCGAAACCGTACTAACATAATCATACCTCTGTCATTTCAACAACAGTGGTTAAACAACACAGGACTGTAGTTAATGATGTCACGTGCAGGTTTTGGAGTAATGAATGAATCAATTCAAGATCACAATTAATGTCAGATTATTATAGTTCATTTGCACGAAACAACAGAAAGCTGTTCATTTTTTAAATCAGTTTTACTTGCAGTATGTAATTGGTGTACAATTTACTCACACAGGCTATACAGTATATGCAGTTCATTCAGTCAACAGCTTTTTCCACAAAGTAATTTCTCCGAAATGCTTCTGTAATAAACATGCCATCTGGGGACTGCATCTCTTCTTTTGATTTCTGATTCAGTGAGTTCATTCAGTGAAGGATTCGTCAGACTGATTCAAACCAGAAACTTGAGTGAAACTGTTTTTTTTTCTTGATTTGGACTACACTGGTGCTGTGTTGATTTTTGCATGCAGCTTGCACAAAATACAAGTGATACTCTGAAATCTGTTAATTTCATCAAGACTCTTCACCTGATTATTTTCATACAATAACGCTTCATAATATGAAACAGCTTCATAATACAGAGATAAATGCATAGTCATAGCATAGACTGATTTTCGGTCTTGATGGCTAAGCCTCTTGCATGACTCTAATAAATAAACAAAAGAACGTTTAAAAAAATGACAAATGCAGAACAATTCCTTTTTTTTTCTTATGTGCTATTGTTGACTCAGCCAGACTCTTGGCCATGTTCTCGACAATAATGACAAAGCACACAAAAACAAAGTGGTGCCAGCAATGCCTGCAATGAGGTCTGTCTTTCTTTTGGTCCTCTCTTTGGCCATGATGCCTGTTGGAAAAAAAAAACAGCATATGCTGGTTAGGTATGTTTTGAAGCATGGCAGCTAGTTTGAGTTGGTTTAAGCTGGTCCTTAGTTGGTCATGAGCTGGTTTAAGCTGATAATGTCCTATGCAACTAGCTCCTGTTCCGGACCAGCTCATAACCAGCTTCTAACCAGCTCAGGACCATCTAAAGACCAACTTAAACCAGCTGCAATGCTTCAAAACATACCTAACAGGGATGACCCCAAAGCAAAGGAAGCCAAGGCACTTCCCTGTTGCCTGTGTGTTTGTTTGCCTTCCTTATCTCACCCTGTCGTGCTCACTTTATCCCAGCTCCCCGTCATGTTCTCTGAAAGGTTTGCGTATTAAGACGTTCTGGATGACTGGCTGTGTATTATTCCTGTCAGGGACTTTGAAGGTGCGAGTCAAACTGCATCTCAGGTCACTGCAGTATGCTTTACTAATCACTACAAGATGTTGGCATGAGGAAGGAGGCCAGTGGGCATATTAGGGCAACGGAAGAGAGATCCTTTGGTTTTCTTTACAAGAGATTTCTGTCTGGCAGAGAATGGGAGGTTTTAAAGTCAAAAGTTAAGTTTTCGATTATTTTCAACTCTCAAGGTCGGTGATTTAGAAAGAGTTAACCTTGAAATGTTAGATGATCAGTTTCACCTCGCTGAGGACTTTTACTTTTGATCAAATGGAGGGTTAGAGGTTTCAACAAACCCCTAGCCATTAAACTTTAAACTAGTCATTATTTTTATTTATTTATTTTTATCGCTGCTCTCCCTGCTCTCATCCATGCTATGCTGCATGGATGCGCAGTAAGTTCTTGCCCAGAACAGAGCCATACAGCCAATCGAAACTGTACAGAAATGTAATTCTTCTTCTGTAATTCTAAAAAAATATATATACGTATATCCCAGCAGTGATTAACTTCAGCCATTTGTTTTTGGATCATCAGATGCTATATGGTGTGCTTCATTATTGTATTTATTGATTGATTAGTTTATTTTATTTTATTTGATTAAGTCTAGAGCTTTAAAGTTTAATGAGAAGAGGTAGGAAGGGTTTTAAGTTTTATAGACTAATTGTAACTTGTTGTTGTAGAGAACTGAGCCTTTTATTGAACAAATGACCTAAACCAACTAATGAGTCTATGAAGCTTTGAAGCCATTGATCTAGCCATTTATGAATTACTATATTGACTGTAGAATTGTTCAACTGAAGACATGAAATGGAGTCCTGAAGTCTGAGACCACTGGTGAATTACCCTTATTATTGGTTACCCTTTGTTTTAGGGTGTCCTTATAACACTGTAAAAAGGTCACAATTAGAAAACTGCTTTTTTTGTAAAAAAAAAATTGCATGAAAAGCTTATTTAAAAATATATATAAAATAATCAAACCACCAAATTCAGAGTCTCTGTGACCTTTTAAGATAACTGAGGGACAACCTGAATCCAGTAGGTTCTTGTTTGCATTCCCAACTCTCAATACCGTGCCAAGGAATACATGTAAAGGGGGAAACTCCTCCGGGGGCCAACCCGCAGTCGTGGCTGTAGCAAATGTGTGTCTCCTACGTTTTTATAAGACGTAATTATCAACGCATGTTGGTTGCCCTGCAAAGTTAATGGGTATGAAACCATATCTCCAAATGAGCTTTGCAGTTTTCCAAATTCTTTCCTTTAATCTTGGCTGTTTTAGGGAAAAGTGGCAATGAAGTACCAGCCGTGCAAGATTGGGGCAATATTGCTGTTTCTGCAGCAAAAATGAGGGTGAGAGAGTTTTTTGAGACTTCGAAAAAGTGTTCCCTATTGAGGCTGAGACTGAAGGCTATGCCTCCCGTGACTCCACTTTCCACAGGTTTAATGGCCTGAGCACACGAGTGGAGTTTGGACTGAAGGAAAACGTGTTGTAAATACATCAACTAGACCAATATGAATAATCAGAATAAACAATTTTTCTGCCAAGTAGTATAGTTCATTAGCCTAACCGAAGTCTATTTACATCTGACAAGCTGCGCTGGTCTCAGATCAGTTAATTGCATATAAGACCGATATGAAAAGCAGAGGAAGCAGCACTGTTAATTGATTAGGTCCCTTACTATATACAGCGAAAAAAATTCATAAAATCAACAGGTCATTTGGAAGTGAAAAAGAACAATTGTACAAAATTGTTACATTGTAAGTGCACATACTGTAAAATAAAGTGAGTTCTGATTTGACTTGTTCTGCTCATTGGGGAAAATCATAAAAATCACAGTTATGTTTTGAGTTCCTTCTGGTGAATCTGTCGCACCCAGTTAAGTTTGGCATTTTTGCAAAAAGAATGCAGTCTGTTCTTATAAATTTAGAGTTAGACCATGTTTTGTAATAATACAGTGGATCTGGACTTGCATTCAGATGACTTCTAGAACGCATTCATCAAATGACAGCCTGTTTCTGACCTAACTACATCAGGTTAAGCCTGATTACAATTGTTAGAAATTACTTGAAGAATTTACTCAATATATTTGAGAGTATTGAACTTGCATTTACAGTGCAAACCAAATTAACCTCTTATTGGAGAAATTATCCTAAAATAACAGGAGCAAAACAAATTGCTGTTGCTTCTCAGAGTAAATAAATGGCATTCAAAGTCTTACAAATGACGTGACATACGGCTGAGCCTCAGTGCAGACCAGCATTATGCTTTGGTGTGTTTTGAAAAGCTCTGTCTGTGCCCCGATCCCCAGCCCCCTCATACTATTTCCCTTCAACTGCAATATGACACATGCATGCGCTCTACAGAGGTGGGGGGTCGTGTGCCATGACGTACATGGTCTGTCAGGGAATGTGTGTGTAAATGTGTGTGTTCTGGACTGGCCTCTGCCCCATGCTGGCATTCCCAGCCACCATCGATGAGCCCCAGATGTGGCAGCTGGTCCCGCCACCCTTAGGGTCAAGGGCAGAGGAAACCATGGCAAATTTGCCACCCACATCTTAGTTCGATGGTTAGATAAGGAGAGGGTGCTAAATGAGAACTGTGAAAGGTTGCATGTGAGATGGAAGAGAAGGAAATGGGAAGTTTGAGAAAGAGATTATTCAAAGTACTAGAGGAAAAATGGAAGTGTGCACCTTCTTCAGGGTGCTTGATAACGATTGCCTGCTGAAAAAAAAAACTAGCCCTAGCTGGTGTCCCTGTCTTAAGGAGCTGGTTAGGTTGGTCTGTTTGATGGGTTTAGAGGGTTTTGGGGCACTTGTCAGCTGGACAGGATGGGAAGCCAGCCTGGTCTGTAAACTACCATAGGGTTTTTTGTTTGTTTCTTTCTTTCAGTAAGGTTAACAAAAGACAGAAAAATTCATGTGTTCAAATGAGAGGGAAGGCACACATTGAACAGGAAATGACATGCAGGTCAATGACGGCTGGTTTTGATATGTGTCCGGTTCATGCTTGTAAAAGCTTCACTGGTAAGAGGCTCTGGAGAGACTAAGTTCTGCTCACACAAACATGTTTTGTTTTCATTAATTAGTAATACATGTCATTTCCGTCTGGAGAACTGCACTACACTACAAAAAGCTTTTTCTTCCAGCACACATATCTACATCCTTACATTTGTTTTAGAAGCATGTAAGAAATACTGCTGCTGCACATATATCATATATGAAAGAAACCCCATGTATAACATACAAGAAATTACTCCATAGCATCTATACAGGTGGAGCTGGGGAAAGTGGAGGGTTTCTGAAGTGTGCTGCAACTGCTACAGCAAACTCTAGCCAAGTATCTGAATGCTGAGCTCTCATTGGCTCTGATGTGAAAATAAACCAATCAGCTGTGTCATGTGAATGATGATGTAATTATATCAGAACCTATTTAGAACCTATCGACCTGCGCCATCTAGAGTTTCATGACAGAAATTTGTATTTTGTTGTCCATGGAAGAACTGTATATCAGTCCATTCCTCCAGGTAACTGAAACCGACGCTAGTTATATGACTCTTGTATCACATTACAGACTCACTGTCTCTTGTTTCATAATGCAAATGACACAGTCTTCCAGATGTCGACTGTAGTGAAGATGACTACAGTGAAATTAAATATTATTGTAATATTAGTTTCAATATTCATCTTGTAGCCAGGGCAATTGTTTTGTACACTGTGGTGGACTATGTTGTTTCATAGAAGAAGCTTTAAGATAATTTGTAATGGCAGTACTCCACTTACTTTACTGCAGTTAATGCCATTCAAATTAGGAGCATAATCACACTAACTTAATCACAATATTCTGTTTACATGAGCTACAGTTTAAATCACATTATGAACAAGAAACCCGGTTGCAGTGTTCAAGGGAATCAACCTGTGAATGTCTCTGCAGTCAGATTTCATACTGAAGTGCCTCCACTTTGGCCTTGACTCAAACCCTCATCTGTTTTTAGGTACAAAAAGGCAGAATATTACTCCATAATCAATGTTTTGATTTAGAAAATCCACTTTGTTGTGCACCAAGATAAATTTGCATGTGAATTAATGTCATGAACAAATCAGTCTGTTCAGCCGCTGAGGCTAAGACAAATGGTTACGTGAATGCGCAAATGTGAACTGCACATATGGTCCTAGTTTTGAGCGACTGGAGATGCATTTTATCCTGAAAAGCAGCTGAGGCCCGTCCCGAGGGAGGCCGCATTGCAGCAGCTGGTGTCAGTGACGCACTGCCAACTTTCAATTGTGACGTCAAGTGCCAAACAACATTCAAATTCTATTTTCAATCCCTCTAAGGGGCTCATCAATTTTTCAAGTCATTGCCAAGTCCAGACGTCATGACCAATGATGCAAGCTGTTGTTATGTTCTTAAAAATAAAGGATCTTTGTTGGAATCGATGCATCTTTAACAGCCATGAATCTTTCCATCCCAGAAATTGTACAAAAAGGTTCTTCCGATTATTCAAATGTTATTCACATGAAGAAATAAAATGGTTCTTTTAAGAACTGTTCACTGGAAGATTCTTTGGTCAACCAAAAATGGTCCTTTTATGGCAGGAGTGTCTGGAGGGCCAGTGTCCTGCAGCGTTTAGCTCCAACACACTTGCTTGGAAGTTTCTAGCGAGTCTGAAGACCTTAATTAGCTGGTTCAGGTGTTTTTAATTAGGGTTGAAGCTGAACTCTGTAGGTCAGTGGCCTTCCAGAAACTGGTTTGGACACCCCTGTTTTGCTGGCATCACTGTGAAAACCCCTTGTGGGACCTTTATTTTAAGAGTCTACTCCAAACCTTTTGGTTTGTATGCTTTAACATGTGTTTCTTTTCTCCTTCAAGGTGATTCCGTTCCCCATGTCCTGTGACATCCGAAGAGAGTGTGCTTGCCGGGACCCCAACGCCTTGGAGAACCGAAAGGGCGAGCACTTGCACTCACTTGGTTAAAACGCTCCACCAAGCCGGTGTGCGGACTGGGACAGGATGAGATATTCTTCCCAGAAATGCTGCTGCTTCACAGTTGTACCTCTCTTCTTATAGCTGTTCATCATTTCCATGTCTGAGTCTACCTGTTATATCTTACAGTACAGTCCTTTGGAAAAGGATCCCAATGCCAAGACCCCACAAAGGACCAAAGCTGGTTTGTGTATGCCATCTGTAGATCACTCACGACCCCTCCAAAAAATGAAGAAAAACGAAAGCAAGGCATCTCGAGGGAACTGTAATGATTTGACCAAAGCCAGAAAAAGTAGAATCAACTTTCCACTGAAATGCACTCTCTAATCCATTTAGGGGGCTTGATTTGGTTTAGTTTGTCTCAAATGTGACCTCAGTCGTCCCAGGAAGATGGTGTGTGGCGTTTCCACCCTCACCTGTGTCTCGTGTCCCTACGGAAGCAGACTGGGTTTCAAAACAAGGACGGTACGATTGGCTAGATAGCAATCACGGGCTGATTTTAAAGACTAATCAGCAATTGTTGTAATGTTCCTGAAATGAAACAAATCTATCTAATATATATGCGCAATGGGGAATGGCTGCAGGTCCCGTCGCACACTATTTACGTTCTGTTACGAAATAATTGTGAATTGAGGTTTATTTAAAATGCACACCGATAGATCCGAGCATAAATATGGTAAGAATGAATTGGTTTCTTTAGCATGGCTGCTGTTGTTGCTGCTACGATTGCTGCTAATTAGTCAAACAACAGACAACAGGAATATGCAGGCCATGATATAGTGTGTCGTCAGTCTGCCTTAACACTTACCTCTGATCAATATAACCATCAAGACCGAAGACCTCCCATTACAGCTCAGCCAGTGCTGAATTGTAACTCGTCTAGTCCGAATGCAAAACAGACACAAATTCCTGAATGTAGAGGTCATAAACCTTTTATTTTACGTAACTGCTTAGTTCACCCAAAAACTAATTTACTCACCCTTTTTGTGTGTGTGTATGAAAATGCTTAAACAATCATAAAATAAGCCCTTCATACCCATAAAATGACAGTTCAATTCAATAAAATCATCATGAATGTCTTCTGAAGCCATACAGGTCTTGTGTGATGAAGAGATTGAAATTAAATTGATTATTCACAGAAAATCTTTCCATCTGCTGCAGCTCCCGCATGTCATTCCTCAATCTCTGGTTACAAAACCCATGACATCAAAGTGTAGTGTGACATCCATATATTTCAATCTGACCGCAAACATGGAAGATATCTGTGTGCTCTGATGGAGGGGAAGATTTTCAGCAACTAAAAACAACTTAACCTTTGGCGTGTTCCTCACACTAACCCATCAGCTTCAGAAGACTGCATGAGCACTGCTGTGGTACTTCTGCAGCGCTTTGCTTTATTACAGTGACCCTGATTATGTACTATGAATGGAGATGACAAATGGAGACTCTTACACAATCTTTCTAATCTCAGTGAATCTGTTGCCAGTCAAAACGTTTTTTAAGGGTAACTTACCGCACATGTGCCAACTTTTTAACCACTTGTATGTGTTTTTGCCAAAAAAAAAAAAAGTAAAATAATTTAGCTTCAGCGTAATCGGAATGACTTTATATACGCACAATGCTAATCTGAGTGAACGATAGAAGAAGAAAAAAAATCATTACTTTAAGAGATTGTTCACCCAAAATTTTAAATGTGCTGAAAATTACTCCCCTCAGGTCATCCAAGATGTAGATGAGTTTCTTTCTTCATCAGATGACATCAAAGTGTAGTGTGACATCCATATATTTCAATCTGACCGCAAACATGGAAGATATCTGTGTGCTCTGATGGAGGGGAAGATTTTCAGCAACTAAAAACAACTTAACCTTTGGCGTGTTCCTCACACTAACCCATCAGCTTCAGAAGACTGCATGAGCACTGCTGTGGTACTTCTGCAGCGCTTTGCTTTATTACAGTGACCCTGATTATGTACTATGAATGGAGATGACAAATGGAGACTCTTACACAATCTTTCTAATCTCAGTGAATCTGTTGCCAGTCAAAACGTTTTTTAAGGGTAACTTACCGCACATGTGCCAACTTTTTAACCACTTGTATGTGTTTTTGCCAAAAAAAAAAAAAGTAAAATAATTTAGCTTCAGCGTAATCGGAATGACTTTATATACGCACAATGCTAATCTGAGTGAACGATAGAAGAAGAAAAAAAATCATTACTTTAAGAGATTGTTCACCCAAAATTTTAAATGTGCTGAAAATTACTCCCCTCAGGTCATCCAAGATGTAGATGAGTTTCTTTCTTCATCAGATTTGGAGAAATGTAGCATTGCATCACTTGCTGACCAATGGATCCACTGCAGTGAATGGGTGCCCGTCTTGTGGATTATTGTGGTTTTTATCAGCTGTTTGGACTCTCATTCTGATGGCACCCATTCACTGCAGAGCATCCATTGGTCAGCAAGTGATGCAATGCTACATTTCTCCAAATCTGATGAAGAAAGAAACTCATCTACATCTTGGATGACCTACAGTACATCTTCAACAAATGTTTATTTTGGGGTGAACTATTCCTTAATGCATACAAAAAATAACTTAGACAGCCTATATAATTTATTTTATTTGTTATTGTTTTGTATAATATTTGGCTACCAACTGTGAACTTCCCCCCCCCCCCCCCCCCCCCCCCAACACCTATCCCCCGC
>NW_015506112.1:353500-405621 GCF_001515645.1 Sinocyclocheilus grahami | reverse complement strand
CCCCCCCCCCCCCCCCCGAACAAACCTTTTCCCTGCATGGCCTTAACATGTTTGACTAGTTTCTCACTAATGTCTGAATCTCCAAGTTTGACTGTCTGTATCAGGTGTGTCAAACTTTCTTCTGAAGCTCCATCGTCCTGAAGACTACAGCTGCAGCCCTAAAGACCTTAACTAACTGGTTTAGGTTTGTTTATGAGCATTGTAGCTGAACTCTTTAGGAAGAGCTTAATTTAACCCCACTGATATATACTGATGTCCCCTTGTATCGGCTGTTCATTCAAAATGCCACAAGGCATAATATTGAAAGAAATAAGTATAATGTTATTGTGGTTATTCCTGTTTTGAAGAGTTTGCCAGGTGCAAAACTTCACGCTCATGCAGAAAAACTGGATGCAAAACATTTCTACGGTTTGTCCTCTTCTCCTCAAAGTGATTAATTTAGTGCGATCGGGCCAAGGCTGAAGAAAATGTCTTTTTGAACATTGGCTGTTTTATTGGCATGGAAAACATGCAAAAAAATTAAGGATTATTTTGCCTAATGTTTTACTAATGGACTTCACTTTGTGCAATTGTAGATATATGGTTTTTAAAGTATATGACATTTATGATTAAGAAAAAGAAAAAGAAACAATACCTGGAAGAAAGTCAGGCAACCATATCATTTTATTTATTTTTTTAATTGAGTCGTGTATGTGGCATAAAGATTTCTTGATCAGATGCCAAAGTCAATTGTTTATTTTATTGAGCTTGTAGTGTCACAGGTGCAGTCATTTATATTTCTAAAGAAAAGATTAAATGAAAAAGAATAATAATAAGAAGAAAGTAATTATGTACCAATAGTCAGTATTTGTATTAATGAACAAAAGTTGAAACTTCTAAAATCGCTGCTATCATTAGGCAGGACAATTTGGGATGGAATATGTGTTTGTAGTGGCATCAATAATGTTGGATTTTCTTTTTATTACTGTGTGATATTATCATATGCCTCTGTGATTACTGATGATTATTGTGGTCCCACTTGCTTCATGTCTTGGTTTTATTGTAAACAGCAGAGCAATGTGACATGTGGAAACATGTTATTGGATTGATATGTCCTGTCTGAACAAACCTTTGGGATCATGGCTTTAATATTTATGTTTCTGAAATTGTGAAAATTAAGACTTTAAATGGGTCACTTATGTATGTATGTTTTTTTTCTTGTTTTTTCAGCCATCTTGTGAGTTAGGTTGAAGGATTCATTATTATTATTATTATTATTATTATGAAGAAGCAGAAGAAGAAGAAAACTATAGCACCCAAAGAAAAAAAAAAGAAAAGAACTATACAATGCACAAGAGTACACTATTTATAATAATAATAATAATAATAATAATGTATTATTATTATTAATAAATATTTAGTTTGTTATATATTCTTGGGAGAACTAATGTATTAAGTTGCTATTAACTGAAATTATGTAACTGTACTCAAGGTAACAATAGTCAGCATTTATTGCCAAGATGGACAGCAAAAATTAGCACGGTCATCAAGTAACTTGCCAATTTCCTGACAGGTCTTGTAATTGGCAGGCCTGTCAACCAATGTTTTTTTGTTTGTTTTTTTGTACCGGCCAAGTGCCCGATGTTTCCTTTTTAAGTCATTTTCTCACTCGTATTATATGTTTCTCCATCACAATGTCCAAATCAGCAATCCAAAACACCAGAACCATTTCCGAGTGCAATTTTTATTTTTATTTTTTTGCTTTGTTTTAGATATCTAAAAGCATACAGGTCTAAAACTGTTTGTTGGCTTGTTAAATGAAGGTTTCAGTGGGCTGTTTAACACACTACTGTATGCACCATAGGATTTCTTGCTGTACCTCATGCCTGTAATGTTTGCTGCTTCCATATTTTGGTATATTAGTGTTTCGCGTCTATTAACGGCATATACAACTGTACATAGTAGAACTATTTATTGAGAGTGTTATACTTTTGTAAGTTATATTTTTTATTGTTTATGTAAGTTATTTGTACAATGGTCTTTAAATGTAAAAAATATGGGTTATCGAGGCTCTTACACTATTTTTATTTTATGTTTATTCTTTTATCCATTGCTCCAGTTGAAGAACAAAGACAATGCTTCAGAAAGATAAAGAAATAAGATTCAAGAAGACAATTCAAAGACAGAATGTCATTCAGTCACATCTCACAGTTTATATACTTCCATTAATGCAGTTGGGACACTAACTAAATGTTATAATAATATATATATATATTGTTTGTTAATACAGTGCATTTATTCTGTGGCAGTCCCCACAAGAGAAGAGTGAGATCATGGTATATCTTGCAGTAGGTGAAATCACAGTTTTAATGTGCGTCTTTCCAATTTGTACCAAATATTTTGAATATCTCTTAAAATGGCCAAAATTCAGAGCTCACATGCATGGAATTGGACAGGTGCTGTTTTTGGCCTGCCAATATGTTTGTGCAGGGGTCAAAATATGGATGCGCACAGCAAAACATCAGTGTTCGTTGAGTCAGAATTTCTTCCCCGCTCATTATTGGGACTTTTCAAAGTCAACTTATATTTATTTAAAATGTTGGTCAGACGGTGGAAAAACTGTAAGAAAACAAACTAATGGAATTGTATCAATATCTTTATTACAGGTTCATATAAATGTCCTGAGCGGTTGTAAATAGTGTCGTGAAAAAGTGTACCAGTAAAATGCCTTGTATATTTAAAGAGTTCCATTAGACACAATGATACATTTATGAAAGTTATTTAAATTTGAGAAATGCACCTTGGTCATCAGCATTACAGTTACATCAGCATCAAGAGTTGTACTTCAAGTGTCCTTTAATTTGAGTCAGTCTTCTAAATTCTCTTGTCTTTGTGCCTGTTATTCAAAAAACCCATTCGTGTTTGGTGATGCTGGCCATGTCTGCTCTTCACATTGCTAATAAATTATAAGCAAAATTCTGACCTCTGCTTGATTCATGCATATAATGTATTACTGTTTTTTCAAGTCGAGGGGATTCCCAATCCAGTTTGTCACTAGTGTGTATAGAGATCATGTCTTTCCAGCAAAATTGTAGTTGTGAATTTATTCAAAACGCCGGTCTATCTGATCTCTCGACTCAAGAAACGAGATGTAGGTAAATGTGGTATGTGCCAAAAAATACATTATGCTATGACATGCTTGTGTGTTTTTTGGTAACACTTTACAGTAAGGTTCCATAAGTTAACATTAGTTTACAATGCAATAGCTAACATGAAATAACAATGATTAATAGTTTTACAGAATATATTATTCTAGCTTTATAGTAATTTATGTGTATTCTAATACGTATTTAACATGGTGTAAATTAGCATGTTAACATATGAACCAAGAATTAGCAATGAATAGTAGTATATTAATAAATTAACATTACCCTAGATTAAACACTGTGATTGTTTTAATGCATTGTTGCATACTGCACTAATGTTAACATTGAATCCTATTCTATAGTTTTACTGTTATTTTCATATTTTGGTGCTCTGGATTATTGCAAATATACCTGATGTATCACGATTTGAAAAATGAATTAAAATGCTAAATGAGTAACTTTATTTCTCCGTCATGTATCGTGTATAAAGAAAGCGCCGGTAACGGAGCAGGGGTATCGTCCACTTTTTGACCATTCCAGCATTTAGGATTTGGATTGTGGATACTGCATTTAGATAGATTGTAAATTCAGTTTCATCCAGCTTGAAAGAACATTTACTGCATGCACAAATTTTTTTACTTTTAAAATCATGTTAGCAAACAGTATTGTTACTGGTTGTTGTGTCTCTGCCTAATAGAACATCAGCAAGCCAATGCACTCTTGCATGCTTGTGACCATTATGATTACATTTATCCATTTAGCAATTTGTATACATTCTAAATCATTCACAGGCAACTGCTTGTAGGCAGTAAGGCAGTAGACTGTAACATCAAAATGGCATCTGAGCCATATTTTCAAACAGTTTTCAGTCCTACTGTCATCTCCAGCTACATCATCTCCATGGACCTCCTCAGAACGTCCTACAAAATTGAAAAATGCGCTCATTTACTAGGACAGGCTCTTGTGTTTGTGTCACTGATCAATGACAAAGGTCATGTCAATGACTCGAAAAAACTGACAAGCCATTGTCCAGGGGTCCGTTTCCCAGACAATGACGTAACTTGCTGCTTGACTACCATATTACATGCACTGTTGGAGAAACTAACTAGTTAGTCCGGTCTGTTTCCTGAAAAACACAGCTCTTTAATTCTCTTAAACGAAAAGACTTCAAATTAAATTGTGTATGTATGGAATGAAAGATATGGATGGAACTACATGTTAGCTTGCTTATTTTGCTCATGTGCATGATCTCTGTGAGTCCACGTGTTATACTAACCCAGCGGGAACCTTTATATCAATTTGATGTCAGATATTGATCAAGATGCCACTATTTTAAATTCAGTTTGGACAGCAATTTCTTCCAGTGGTTATTTGGTGAAAATAGGAAGTTAATCCCACACTGAAATTTGTTTAATGTATATGTAGGCCAATATGTTTGGTCTTCCATTTACATTAAATCAACATCATGTCAAGTTTTGACATCAGTTCGATTTGCATATTTGACCGTTTTTTTTTTTTTTTGTCAATTTTGTTGTAATTTGATGTCTTTTCAACATCAGTTGCCCACTGGGAGCAAGAAACTATTAACCACAAGAAACTAACTAGAAACTTCTAACCACAAATCCAGAGTTGTAGTTCCAACAACACAACTGTGAATTACTGTTTGTAAATCTTCATTGGAACTGTGAATTCAGAACACACCAAATCACTGAACTATGTTGGTAATGACGGAACTTGCAATCATAATTGGCTAACTGTAGTCACATACTGTAATGTCACTGAAGGTTTTTATCCATGATTTTATCCATGTTTTTTTTTTAGTAACATGTTTATATCAGATCTAGCCAGGGTTGCATATTTTTAAAATCATAGTTAGCCAACTATACTCCTATACTTAAATTAAGAAAGTGAAAACAGAACAGACTTTGTTGTCAGTGTTTATTGAATAAATCTGTTTCGCACTGAAGCTGGACAGAAAAATGTATTTGTTAAAAAGTTGCATGATATTCTCAAAAAAAACAAAACACTTGGATTAGTATACTTTGTTTTCCGTGTCGTCTCGCACACAGTTAAGCATGCATGCTTTTCAGATTTTACTCCACTAACCACAACCACAGATGGATGCATTTAATACATGCACACTACCTAGTGGACCCTTCTATTTGAGTGTTCAATTACCTGCAAATTCGCTGTTGTCCACACAAAACGAGACTATTTAATAAGATTGTTGAATATATTAAAAAGGACACGCTTTAGTTTAGCGACCAGTTCTCACTATAAACTAACTATTAACTATGACTTTTGCCTCAATAAACTCCTAATTTGCTGCTTATTAATAGTTAGTAAGCGTGGCGGGAGGAGCAAATGACAGACACAGTGGGTGAGGCGTCAGCAGTGTAAATTTTGTTGACGAATAATTTTCGTCATAATTTTCGTCAACGACATTTTTTTCACCGACGATAGCGAACTAAAACTCTTTTTGAATGACAAAAACTATGACGTAAATCTATTGACATTTTCGTCAATGAATAAAAACGAGACGAAAATGTTAGGAAGGGACGATTTGGGAAGAGATTCATTCAGAACGAATCTGCTGCGTGGTTTGGACTTCGGAGTTTAGATGCGTATATATGAACTGGTGGACCATAAGCTAACATACACTTGCTGCAAGTCGCGTAAAACGTTAAAAAATGTCAATATGTGGGAGTAAGAGAAGAACAGACATATGGATAAATCTGACGACGCAAGAGAGAGCTCAATTCCGTACGGTTTTCAGAGTGCAGACACTGAAGCATACACATACAGAAAGCGCGTCTCACAGTGCGCGAGTACTCTTTCAAGTCGCATGAACGGAGAATTACACACAAAATGATGTTGAATTGTCCGTTTTGATGAGTATTCACATAAACACATTTGATTATGTCTTAAGTGAACGTAAACATTAGGGAGAACGTGTATCAGTACTTTGCATCCATTGCAACTGTACATATGGATAAATCTGACGACGCAAGAGAGAGCTCAATTCCGTACGGTTTTCAGAGTGCAGACACTGAAGCATACACATACAGAAAGCGCGTCTCACAGTGCGCGAGTACTCTTTCAAGTCGCATGAACGGAGAATTACACACAAAATGATGTCGAATTGTCCGTTTTGATGAGTATTCACATAAACACATTTGATTATGTCTTAAGTGAACGTAAACATTAGGGAGAACGTGTATCAGTACTTTGCATCCATTGCAACTGTGCATTCGGTTTTAAAGGGATAGCAGCCTAATTTAGTTGCTATTGTCCGAGTCATTGATGTTAATCAAGCAACAACAGAAAGACAGAAAATCACGCACTGCTCTTGACTGAAAAAATTTAGTAGCCCTAAAGATTAATCTAAATGTATTTATAGAAATAAATATGTCTGCTTGAAAGAATGAAGAATATGGTAAACAAGTTGCTATAAAGAATGCATAATTAGCCTATATAACCATTGGCATTTCATTAAAAATAAGACCACATTCTTGTTCTTTATGAGAAGTGGTTGTATTTCATTTTAACATAAAGGCATTTTGTGTGTCACCGCAGTTAAATTGGTGTCTATCATGATATAACCTTAATATCAAACCTATATAATGAGTTTGGAAATTTTAGAGAAATGCTTAATAAATGTACTGCAAAATAAACAGGGGATCTGGTGTCCTCATTGTGCCAAGGAAGTCGTGAAGGGAAGGGCAGTGTTCAGGAAGGAAGGGTCCAGGCAAGGGAACGAGTCCTGGGCCACACGCACTCCCCACTTTGGTCCAGGGTGCAAGGGGGCGGAGACTTCATCTAGCAGCTTCATCCTGCTTGGTCCACGGCGCTTCGCGGGGATAAATGGCCAGGCATCATGGCCTGTCAACCACTAATGGGTGCAGTTCATGTCCGGACCGAGGGTCCGTCAGCTCACAACTTCGGCAGCGCGGGATCCCTCTATGCTCCCTTCCTGGACCCACGAGGACACCAGCGTGCAGGCATGGGGGAAGAGACCGGTCTCTCTAGGAGAGGCACACTCGGCATTTAACAGCGGCGGTGACGAGGCTCCATTTACTTCAGGTGTGCCTCATCACATGCTGCCAGACCTGGCTGTTTCTGCGCCCCTCCTCTCACACACCCACTCCTGTCGGGATCCTGGTGAAGAGCAGCGATTAAGGGACTGGGTGATGATGATAATTAGGGGGAGGCAGCCAATCCGTCACATAAGGTAGTTGTTAAGTTTAGGTATGAGGTGTGATTGAGGGATGCAGAGTATGGTCATGCTGAATAAGTCATTGATATGTGCTTTTTAAGTACTAAAAAACAGACAATATTGTAGTAGTATGCATGCTAATAAGCAACTAGTTAATAGTGAGAATTGGTCCCTAAACTAAAGTGTTACAATTAAAACACAAAAAAGATTGTAGAGAGACATAAATTCCATAATTCCATCAAATTCCATATCAAGGACTGTCAAAAAGTTTGAAGGATTCAGTAGTTTGGTCAGTAGATCAAATTAAAAGCAGATGGAAATTACTTCTGCGGTCTTCAAGGAGGTCGCCAACTTAAGCCTTAGGGAGCCAGCACTATCCCTGAGGCCATGGGGGAGGAGAGAACACCACATTTTTTCCTTGCCACTCTCATCTTCTTCAGAGTAGGACTGTCGTTACTCCAAGGTGGAATTTGCACACAGAGATTTATATCCTAGACTTAGGGCTTCTTTCAGACAGGATGATGGCATCAGATACAGAGTTTTTTGCCACTCAGGAGATATATTCTCTCTAGCGAATCCTGGGTCTGCCCCGGGGTCTCTTCCCAGTTGGACATGCCTGAAACACTTCCACAGGAAGGCATCCAAGAAACAACCTGACCAAATGACCGAACGACCACAGCTGGCTCCTTTTAATGCAGAGGAGCAGCTACTCCAAGCCTCTCCCAGATGACAAGCTTTGTGGCCTGTCTCTCAGGGTTAGCCAATTCACCTTGCATGAAATAGATTATTTCAGTTCCTTGTAACCTAAACCCTATCTTTCAGTCACTATCCAAAGCTCAGAACAAATATCAACTGGTAAATCTCTTCACCACAACGGTCCGATATAACCACCTCTGCACTGATCTGCCTATCTATATCCATAGAGGACAATCCACCTTTTCCGGCTGAGAAACACACCTGGCCTCAAACCACCAAAGTACGTCCTGAAGGTTCCCGAAGATTAGAATCATAGACAGATAGCTCCCAAACTGGGCACCCTCCACTCCTCGAAGATTATTTCCATGAATATCCAAAACCCTCCTCGGATTACCACCTCAACATGGTGAAGGGTTAAAACTGCCTCAGCAACCCTGGGACCTGTGTTGTCTGGAGTTCCTGGTAGGGGATCCCTAGGCAAATTGCTTGAAAGGCTGAAGCACTAAAGGACTGTGAGAGGCCAAAGTGTGATCCAGCATAGTACCCTATGGGATTCAGAAAAGCGAGGGAGACCTTGCCTTGGGATACCGAGGTGCACTCCTTAAGTCAGGCCTGGGAGAAAAGTTTGTCGAGGAGTGCCTGGTGACTGGGCTCAGCCCAAGCAAACAACATGGGGCCACCTCATTGTGGACACAACACCTGCACGATAGGTATATCGGCCTAGTGTGATGCACAGCAGGCAGCAGGTGGAGAAGGGGGCCTGTGTGGACAGCATAATCTAAGCATTGTTCAGTGAGAGCAGCCACACTCTGCTGATTTGAGCCTAAATTTGACTCTTTTAGGCTTCCATCGTAATCAATTCCTTTAAACGAGGGCTAGTCGGCCTACCATTATTTAGTTGCTTTTCTCATTTACGTGAATGAACAGAAATGCCCAACTATATGTGATATAGTTTTAAACTCACAACAGAAAGTGGAACTCCAATCAGGAAAACTGATTTCATTGTTTTTGTCCCCCAGATGCTTCACAATGAGAAACAAACAATATATATTTATTCTCTTATGATGCTGCTAAAAATAACATTATTTTGTGTATTTGGTGTAATGAAATGTGTTTATGAGGTTTAAGGTTCAAAAAACAAATTTTCCTCAGCGACCAGCACGGACTAGCTCCAGGCATGACGAAGCAGATATCGTCCTCTTTTGGAAGGCCAACCAAAGTAGCTTCGCTTTCACAACGAAACACAGCGCCTTCATGACATGGCGGTGGCGGCAACAACAATACTACAGCGAGAATAAAAGTTACGCCTTCTTTCTTTGCGTGAATATTTGGGCGGCGTTACGCAAATCTTCCCACATCATGACGTAGACATGTGGGGGCGTGTTAGAATGAGCCGTTTTAGGTAGGCGTGGTTGACTCTTAACTTTTATAAAGAATATCTCTTTGGATTTGAAACTTTAGTCTTTGCAACTTTACAGATCTTCTTTTTGCACCAAGAGCTTGTAACACTCCAAAGAGTGCATAATATGACCCCTTTAACACAGAGACTTTGCATGGCTGTTGAAGCAAGAATGCTGATCAACGGAAAGAATGTGTCCTAAAAATATAGGTATTTGAATCTATATATTAATCTTGAGAAATGTTAAGGTCTTCAATTTATGAGATTGCTCATTATTTATTACTGATTATTTGATCAATTCAAAGTTGATCACTCAATAGAAAGAAAAGAAAAGCAGGATGCAAAATTAAATCCACGTTTGCACTGATGCTGCAACAGAAGTTGATGGTCAAAATGGCTTTAGAACAGGACATAATACTTAGGCATACTGAACTGCAACCAGTAAACAAATGGGAGTTCTCAACAAAGTTTTGGGAGGAACATGCTCATGTAATCTGACAAATCACAACATTGCTTACCTCATTCCTGTGATAATTCTTCAACCGGATGCCTCCTCGCATCTAATTACTGGATTTAAAAGAGTCTCACATTGGCCTCTTTGATGGATGTGTATCTCCTAGCCACAAACTTGTGAGGTTTGAACAAAGAAAGAGGTTGCGGTGTTAACTAAAACCATACAGTCTGCCTGCCCCATGCTTGCTCATAACTGAATAGTAATTCACCATATCCACTACATGCACATGGGGGACTACTATTTAGCATTATATTTTGCATGTTAAGTCCCTTTTGTTCAACTGAAGTCAAACAGCTTAGTGTGAGGAATTTAGGAGAAACAAACTGCTATGTAGCGTCCACCTGGTTACAGAATTCCTTCAACTCTTTTGCTTTCCCTAAGTACATAGACCAAAATACATAGAGACATGAACTAACAATTGGATTTTATAAATAAACAGTACCCTTTTTATAATTTATCATTTTCCCCCCCAAAAATACTTGTCACAAGATAAAGGCTTGCTTTTTTTGTTTGTTTGTTTGTTTGTTTTTTGGGGGGGGGGGGGGGGGGGGGTGCACACCATTTACAGTAGGCAAAATATACCCAAACTTTCAGAAGTTTATTATTATTTATGTAGACTATTGTAGTAGTCTCACTGAGATATTTTAAATGATTCAACACATGGATGTTAAAATCATGTGCATTAACACAGAACATTGTGTTTCGCATGTTAAGTTGTGTATATGTTTTGTGTTCATGCTGAGCTTATTCCAATACATTCTGTATTTGGTTGTCTTGCATGCCCTGTGCATTTGACTTTTCCCTCAATGACAGTGGCTCAGTGGTGTTGAGAATCAGTTTTGCCATTCAGAGCAATCAAGAAACTCATATACAACTATCCCAAAACAATGCACTCAGTCATCAGTGCGCAAGGAGCAAACAGACAATGTTGCAGACCATAACTCTAAGCCCTGGAACCCTAACATATGTTAACTTACTTTTTTAAATGCTGAGCATCTTACAGTTTTGCAACAGGTGTGTGATGAACACAACTGCGTTCTATAGAAATCCATATCATAGAGATTGCCAGTGAGGTAGTATAACAGGATTTTCCTCAGTTTAATTGATTCTTCACATATTGTCAGATAAAACAGAGCAAACGTCTTGAGATTCTATATACATATTTAATTGAACCCCCCACCCCCACAGACAAAAAAAAATCACTTATTACATACTGCATTTACAATTGTATTTACAATAGCATATTTAACTATCACAATGAATATAGCATGGAATATAGCAACTTACTTACTGAAAATGTGTTGAGGCTAAGTTCTTAGCATTTGTTCAATTCCAACTGCATTTTCAACAACACTTGTTCCCAGACAATCATTTACAGAATAGTTTTGCACAATGCTTTCTTTTGTACCACAACCCTTTGCCAAATACATTAGATGGTTCACTTTGATGAAATCTATTGGTCTCATTGGCCAGCAATACTCTCATTTCTTTGGACACTGTAAAGGAACGTTCTTTTGGCTAAAGAGTATATACGTGACAGGACTATACTTGATCTCAAAAGCATTTACTGTGACCCTGACAATATTCTCAGACCGTTTTCTCAATTAATTGTGGCAAAACTATATATATAAAAGAAGATTAATACAATTTACGTCAAAAAAGGTTGAATAGAAAATAAGGAAAACCACTGAGAGATCATGTCCTCGTCTTGCTTGGCTAGGTATTCCAAGAGATATGTTTGCAAAATGAGTATCAGGGAACCTGGTTTGAAGTTCTGCAGCACCATGCAGTTAAATTCTTACATTCATAAATAGTCCAAAACTGATGTCCTTACAAGAGAAACAAGTAGAAATAAATAAATAAATAAAAACTAAATAATAATAAATCAATCTTTCTTATCCGAGGCTCTCTGCATTTGGAAAATAATAAAGAAAGAAGAAGAAGAAGAAACAACAAAACCTACTCTCACAGTCTCAAAGTCAGTTGGATTTAGAAAAAGAACAGCCAAGCTGGAGACCATAAAGAGAGAAGGTCAAGTCCAAACATTTCCTGTCTCATCGTAATTTTGACTTTCCATATATGTTGCGTTGCACTGTTACGACTTTCTCAAGGCAGGCTAGCCGGGTTTCATGAAGTGAACTGTGCCATAAAGTGCCGCCTGGTCTCGTGCCATCACTGCGACACAGCATGTACGGCACACTCTCTGTTCGGCTTTGGATGAAGCCACTGCGGAGTAGTGAGCGGCAGAACAGACTGATCCGATCCATTCGTCTCAGGATCAAATGGGCCTTCCTGTGGTGACCAGAAAGAGAGCTGTTAGTGTTAGACTTAATTAAAGGGTTAGTTCACCCAAAAATGACAACCGATTTTACCGATCTCCTTGCTACGTTTCTGGATGTTGATCATGGTAGTACCCTTGCTGTCTATGGGAGGGGAAGAGAGCTTTCAGAATGCATCAAAAATATCTTAATTTGTGTTCCGAAGATGAACGGAGGTCTTACGGGTTTGGAACGACATGAGGGAGAGTAATTAATGACATCATTTTCATTTTTGGGTGAACTACCCCTTTAAGGTGGTGTATTTGTCCAGAAACCAAAATACTTTTCAAATCAAAGTCAGTATGGTACCTAACGTGCGCAAAAAAAAGGGTTGCATTTGAGGTAATTATAGCCACTTAATTTTAGGTCGTTTAACCGTTTTTTTTACTTTATATATATATTTCGTTTTTATAGTCTTGAACATCCTTATTTTTCTTTAAATATATTACAAATATAATTTAAAGGCAATTGTTTTTCTTTCTTTCTTTTTTTTATTTTTTTTTTATAAAATGCCAAAAACTAATGGCTTACATTAAAATTATTTATTTCTTACAATGAAAACAATGGTTCTAAAAATAAATAAATAAATAAGTACACAAAAAAATAAAAATAAAATAAACTGTGTTTAGTGTAGTATAAAAAGGAGGAAAAAAGTGTAAAACTACACAGTGCACACATCCATTAAAAATTGCCTGCTCGACAATTATATATCCTTTTTTTTTTTCAAAGACACAATATGATCAAAAGTTTTTTTTAAACATTTTTTTATGAAACATATGCCCTGTTTTAGGACAAGCATTATTTACTGCTCCAAAATATGATATTTTATCCTAATGCAAATCCTGTGTTGATATTCATAAAGATTATTGGTTCCTCCCAAAAAGGGAAAATTAACTGTAATTGGTGGTCTAGGTTTCATTCCCCTGCTAGCTCTTCCAGAGAACAGATTACACAAACATTCTCAGAGAGTTTAGGATGGCAAACCTTCTGATGGCCCCAGCCAAAGCAGAGCTAAACCAGGGGCCGGTGGAAGGGACTGTACACACTTACTCTTTGTATCTTGCCTAAAAATATAGAGGCTGTTCATAAACACCTACATATTCTCAAGCAACCCTTAAATATGTATGGATGTACAATAACAATATATCACAGCAAGTGGCCTTCCAGCAGTAATGAAATGATTATGAATTTGCACTTAAATATGTACTGAAGTCCTACTTGAGTGGGTCAAAAAAGCACTCTAAAGTTTAGTATAAATTCAAATTATAATACTTTTTCATTTAATTGCAATTAACATGCAATTAACTGAATTACATTCAGTTTGTTCTTAAGTATATTCTTTTAAAGTAAAAGATCCATAAAAAGTACTCTTTTAAAAAGTATGCTAAAGTGTACAGTATTTCTTTATCATAAGGATCACTACATTAATTATCAACATGCTCTACTAACGGTTACCAATCACAACGATTTTGTTAGCTGAATGTGGCCCAAATCTGTTAATTGGATCAAAGTGGTGTGAGCAGTCTGAAGTGCATTGAATCTATTTCTATACATATCTTATTGTGTGTGTGGTCATGTGACAGGATGCCACCTTTGCATTAAATCAGTTCCAGAAATTTCTCCCCTGCTAGATATTTCAGGTAACACTTTAAGGACCGATTCTTACTATTAACTAGTTACTTATCAGCATGCGTATTACTAGCATATTGGCTGTTTATTAGTACTTATAAAGGACATATTAATGCCTTATTCTGCATGACCACATTCTAGATCCCTTAATCCTACACCATATCTAAACTTAATAACTATCTTACTAACTATTAATAAGCAGAAAATTAGTAGTTTGTTCAGGGAAAACTCTTAGTTAATAGTGAATACGTGTTCCCTATTCTAAAGTATTACCTATTTTACGGTCAACTGTAAGTGGTATTATTGGAAAGTGGAAGTGTTTAGGAACAGCAGCAACTGAAGACCTCATATAGTCACAGGTGCATAAAAGTCACCAACATAGCTGAAGAGATCCAAACTTCCAACGACATTCATAACAGCACAGAAATTGCACGGCACGAGCTTCATGGAATGGGTTTCAATGGCCAAGCAACTGCATGCAAGCCTCACATCACCAAGTGCATGCCAATCGTCTGATGGAGTGTGTAAAGCACACCCCCACTGGACTCTGGAGCAGTGGAAACCTGTTCTGTGGAGAGACGAATTATGCTTCTCTGTGTGGCAGTCTGATGAGCGAGTCTGGGTTTGGCAAATGCTAGGAGACCTGCCAGACGGCATTGTGCCAACTTTAAAGTTTGGTGCAGGAAGGATAATGGTATAGGGCTTTTTTTTCAAGGGTTGGGCTAATAAAGGGAAATCGTAATGCTTCAGCATAACACAACATTTTGGACAATGCTACACAGCAAAATCCCCAGAGTTAAATGAACTATGCTCAGAGTCCATATTGTCCCAATCTACAGAGTGTTAAAGTAACACTGAAGCAGAGTTACCACTGTTGAGGATTATGTGATATGTTTTCATGTCTAAAAGCCTGAGCTGTAGTTGTTCATCTTCAACATTGTTAACAGCGGGTTTTCTTTACTAATGTTGACTCATCAATTAATTAATTGCTTAATTATCCCATTAAATTTAACTCGGCTTCAGTGTTACTTTAACACTCTGTAGATTGGGACAATATGTACTCTGAGCAGAGTTGATTTAACTCTGGGGATTTTGCTGTGTATGCTTCCAACTTTGTGGGAACAGTTTGGAGAAGGGCCTTTTCTACTCCAGCATGACTGTGCTCCAGTGCACAAAGCATGGTTGGATGAGTTTTGTGTGGAAGAACTTGACTGGCCCGCTGACCTCAACCCCATCCAACACCTTTGGGACAAACTGGAATAGAGACTGCCAGCCAGGCCTTCTCATCCAAAACCAGTGCCTGACCTCACAAATGGCAAAACTTCCTACAGAAACACTCCAAGATCTCGTAGAAAACCTTCCCAGAAGAGTGGAAGCTGTTATAGCTGCAAATGGGGGACCAACTTAATATTAATGACAATGTATTTAGTCAAGTCCCTGTTGGTGTAATAGTCAGGCGTCCCAATACTTTTGTCCATAAAGTGTATCATGACTGCATGCTTCACAATTCCAAGGTGGAAGGTATACTCCGTTTTATACCATATCTATTGTTTTGTCATTTAAAACCTACAGTAACATACTTCTTTTTGTGAAATGTTTGGCTTGAAAGGTGTGCTTATCCTATTTTGCGTTAACATATATGTGACCCTGGACCACAAAACCTTAATTCACTGGGGTATATTTGTAGCAATAGCCAAAAAAAAAAAAACATTGTATGGGTCAAAATTATCGATTTTTCTTTTATGCCAAAAATCATTAGGATATTAAGTTAAGATCATGTTCCATGAAGATATTTTGTAAATTTCCTACCATAAATATATCAAAACTTCATTTTTGATTAGTAATATGCATTGCTAAGAACTTCATCTGGACAACTTTAAAGGCGATTTTCTCAGTATTTAGATTTGTTTGCACGCTCAGATTCCAGATTTTCAGATAGTTGTATCTCAGCCAAGTGTTGTCCTATCCTAACAAACCATACAGCAATGGAAAGCTTATTTATTCATCTTTCAGATGATGTATACATCTCAATTTCGAGAATTTACTAATGTTCACTCATCAATTAATTAATTGCTTAATTATCCCATTAAATTTAACTCGGCTTCAGTGTTACTTTAACACTCTGTAGATTGGGACAATATGTACTCTGAGCAGAGTTGATTTAACTCTGGGGATTTTGCTGTGTATGCTTCCAACTTTGTGGGAACAGTTTGGAGAAGGGCCTTTTCTACTCCAGCATGACTGTGCTCCAGTGCACAAAGCATGGTTGGATG
This sequence comes from Sinocyclocheilus grahami, assembly GCF_001515645.1. Lineage (NCBI taxonomy): Eukaryota > Metazoa > Chordata > Actinopteri > Cypriniformes > Cyprinidae > Sinocyclocheilus > Sinocyclocheilus grahami. The sequence continues at coordinate 389,451 of NW_015506112.1, read as the reverse complement.
AGTTTTGTGTGGAAGAACTTGACTGGCCCGCTGACCTCAACCCCATCCAACACCTTTGGGACAAACTGGAATAGAGACTGCCAGCCAGGCCTTCTCATCCAAAACCAGTGCCTGACCTCACAAATGGCAAAACTTCCTACAGAAACACTCCAAGATCTCGTAGAAAACCTTCCCAGAAGAGTGGAAGCTGTTATAGCTGCAAATGGGGGACCAACTTAATATTAATGACAATGTATTTAGTCAAGTCCCTGTTGGTGTAATAGTCAGGCGTCCCAATACTTTTGTCCATAAAGTGTATCATGACTGCATGCTTCACAATTCCAAGGTGGAAGGTATACTCCGTTTTATACCATATCTATTGTTTTGTCATTTAAAACCTACAGTAACATACTTCTTTTTGTGAAATGTTTGGCTTGAAAGGTGTGCTTATCCTATTTTGCGTTAACATATATGTGACCCTGGACCACAAAACCTTAATTCACTGGGGTATATTTGTAGCAATAGCCAAAAAAAAAAAAACATTGTATGGGTCAAAATTATCGATTTTTCTTTTATGCCAAAAATCATTAGGATATTAAGTTAAGATCATGTTCCATGAAGATATTTTGTAAATTTCCTACCATAAATATATCAAAACTTCATTTTTGATTAGTAATATGCATTGCTAAGAACTTCATCTGGACAACTTTAAAGGCGATTTTCTCAGTATTTAGATTTGTTTGCACCCTCAGATTCCAGATTTTCAGATAGTTGTATCTCAGCCAAGTGTTGTCCTATCCTAACAAACCATACAGCAATGGAAAGCTTATTTATTCATCTTTCAGATGATGTATACATCTCAATTTCGAGAAATTGACCCTTATGACTGGTTTTGTGGTCCAGGGTCACATATGCCATTTGTGTTTTAAAAATGACTTTTTTTTTTTTCTATCTGATTAGATTGGATAACACTTTAGATTAGGGAACACTTATTCACTATTAACTAAGCGTTTTCCTTCAATAAACTCCTAATTTGCTGGTAGATCCAGAATATGGTCATGCATTCAATTGTGCTTTATAGGTACTAATAAACAGCCAATATGATACTAACTAGTTGCTTATTAGCATGCATAGTATTGAGTAGCGTTCCCATATCTAAAGTGTTACCTTGATTGTCCTTAGTAAAGAAATTAGTAAATGGTGGGAGATGGAGGTTAGTCTCTGAGAGAAAGAAAGCAAAGGACTGACAAAGTACTGCAGCGCTATCATCAGGAGCACTGCTTTGTTCGGTTATTGTCTTCGTCACCTGGGGCCAAGCTCATCCTCACTTCTCCACACAAAGTCTCCAAACTTCTCGTAGTGGGAATTGTAGTGATGTTGTACACGATACAGCAGTGGGGGGGAGATCTCCATCAGGGTGTTGTAGGCCGTCTGTTGCTCCTTTCCACTGGTGTAGCCATTATAGAGGTTGTACACTTTGTCTGCGATCTCTGTTTGAGGGGAAAGCATATCTGACATTTGAAATCTGAACTGTCTGTTTTCAAAGAATGTGAAATTGTTTCAGATGTTTTCTCTTATTTTTAATGACTGACAAATGACTGCCTGTTTTTTTTTTTTTAAACCTTGTGAAAAAGAAGTGCACTTTAGCATACTTTTATAAAGAATAGTTATTAGGAAATGTAAATACTTTAAAAGAATATGCTTAAGTGTGAACTAAATGTGCAACTGCATGTTAAATGCAATTAAATTAAAGTGTATTATAGTTAATATTTATATTATTCCCACTTAAGTTGGGCTTAAGTACATTATTATATTTAATTTCAGAATTACTTTCATTGTGTTTGAAATATGATTAAAATGGACTGCTGAATGTACTGACAATCATTTTTGGTAAACTAAAATGTACTTTAATGTCTTTTCTACTCAAACTTGTACATCATCTATTTAAATATATTTTGTATTATACATTTATAGCTGCAATTTAGTACTTTTAACTTTAAATTTAATATTGAATAACACACTACAGTTAAAATTATACTCAAGCGCTTTAGCTTCTTTAAAGCATGACAATATTATTAAAACAATTATTTAAAATGTACTTTATTCTAAAACTTTTTATTTGACATCATTACAAAGTGCACTTTTTAGTAGTGTACTTAAATGGGTTAAGAAACCTTCTCTCTTTAAATGCACTTAAGTGGCATTATATTTCATTAAGATCATATCTAGATATTCAGCTTTTTAAAATATACTTTTAGGATTTGAAGTACACTATAAGTGCATATTCAATACAATTTGAAGTACACTACAAGTGCATATTCAATATAATTTGAAGTACACTACAAGCAGCAGTGGGGGGGAGATCTCCATCAGGGTGTTGTAGGCCGTCTGTTGCTCCTTTCCACTGGTGTAGCCATTATAGAGGTTGTACACTTTGTCTGCGATCTCTGTTTGAGGGGAAAGCATATCTGACATTTGAAATCTGAACTGTCTGTTTTCAAAGAATGTGAAATTGTTTCAGATGTTTTCTCTTATTTTTAATGACTGACAAATGACTGCCTGTTTTTTTTTTTTTAAACCTTGTGAAAAAGAAGTGCACTTTAGCATACTTTTATAAAGAATAGTTATTAGGAAATGTAAATACTTTAAAAGAATATGCTTAAGTGTGAACTAAATGTGCAACTGCATGTTAAATGCAATTAAATTAAAGTGTATTATAGTTAATATTTATATTATTCCCACTTAAGTTGGGCTTAAGTACATTATTATATTTAATTTCAGAATTACTTTCATTGTGTTTGAAATATGATTAAAATGGACTGCTGAATGTACTGACAATCATTTTTGGTAAACTAAAATGTACTTTAATGTCTTTTCTACTCAAACTTGTACATCATCTATTTAAATATATTTTGTATTATACATTTATAGCTGCAATTTAGTACTTTTAACTTTAAATTTAATATTGAATAACACACTACAGTTAAAATTATACTCAAGCGCTTTAGCTTCTTTAAAGCATGACAATATTATTAAAACAATTATTTAAAATGTACTTTATTCTAAAACTTTTTATTTGACATCATTACAAAGTGCACTTTTTAGTAGTGTACTTAAATGGGTTAAGAAACCTTCTCTCTTTAAATGCACTTAAGTGGCATTATATTTCATTAAGATCATATCTAGATATTCAGCTTTTTAAAATATACTTTTAGGATTTGAAGTACACTATAAGTGCATATTCAATACAATTTGAAGTACACTACAAGTGCATATTCAATATAATTTGAAGTACACTACAAGTGCATATTCAATATAATTTGAAGTACACTACAAGTGCATATTCAATATAATTTGAAGTACACTACAAGTGCATATTCAATATAATTTGAAGTACACTACAAGTGCATATTCAATATAATTTGAAGTACACTACAAGTGCATATTCAATATAATTTGAAGTACACTACAAGTGCATATTCAATATAATTTGAAGTACACTACAAGTGCATATTCAATATAATTTGAAGTACACTACAAGTGCATATTCAATATAATTTGAAGTACACTACAAGTGCATATTCAATATAATTTGAAGTACACTACAAGTGCATATTCAATATTATTAAGCACATTTCTTTTGAAAATGAGAACCAAACATCAGATTTCATAACATGCTTTAATTCTTTCTTAACACATATTATCACATTATAACTTGCAACGCAAGTCCTATATTTCCCTTCCTTTGAGTGAACTTTCTGTAATCTTACTTCTGTATTGACATGGATTTTGAGTGCTGTACATCCCTGTGATTTATACTGCTGCCAGACCTGTGAATTCTATTCAAGTAAAATGGTCTAGCCACTATGGATGATGTAATCATAAACAGACAGGACATGAAGATCTGCCACCTCAGATGGGTGTGAAGATGACATTTCACTGGCGCGCGGCTCACTCTGTTCATTCACACGTGTGAATGGAGTGAAGGAGAATGGCAGTGTACCTTCTGCTTTGCTGTCATCCACCATCGGACATGACGTGCGGACGGTCACAAAACTCACATCCGACCGACTACCACGGCTGTCGACGGCATACAGAGTGAACCTAGAAGAGAGGACGGGGTGGACGTGAGAAAAAGTCTGCTTCAGTGTGTTTCCTAATCTCTGTCTTTAAGTTCCATGCAACTGAAACACAAACAGACATTTGCACAAATAGAGCTGAAAAAACACAAAATAACTTTGGGATTAGCCAAAATAAACATGACATCATGCGACAAATTCATTAAAACCGAAAGGTGTCCCTGAAAGAGTGTTTCTGGAGTTCTTGTTTATGAGCCTCAGACCACTGAAAACACACAGGCAGGAGTGTAGGGATTCCAGTAGATTCTGTTACATTAGGAAATTGCGTGCCCGACCAGCAAAAAAACCCCCTGGCCATTACAGCTAATAGCAGCTTAAATGGGACTCCCACTTCCTCTAATGACGGAGTTCCGTTTGGCAAATACAAAACACATTAAAACTGCTGCTCAGCATTTTCTCAGACCACCCAGCACCATGTGCGCTAAACAACCCTGGCTCCACTGCTAATCACAGGGAAAAACCGCCCACCATCAGCTGGCATGAACACTTGGGTCATTGAGGTGTCTGATCCTTACTAGTTAACTACGTTTGACCGTCTATGTGTAGTCTAACTAACTATGCCTAGTTATTGTTATTAGCAGAGGCTATTTGCACTAAGTGTAGAAACAAATCTAAGAGAAATATGTGGCCTCTTTGGATGCTGTGCAGGGATATACACACCATATAAACAGGTTAAAAATAGGTCTAAATATCATGGAACTCGTAGACCACTCCACCTCAGTCACCATTTTACTCTTTCCACTTGCGACAGGTGAAAGGAAGTAGAAGAAGAAGAAAATAAAATCAAGCCTACATTACTTGCAAATATCTTCCCAACTCAAAAAGTACTGTATGAAATGTTATCTTACTCCAGTGCAACTGTCACGTCATGTTTGTTCTTAATGGCTCTTGAAACACTAGTTCTTGATGACAACCACCCTACAAGATTCATAGTCAGATCTCTGGATTGCTCTGTGCATCAGAGTTGGCTCTGTTGAGCAGGTTTTTCAAACAGTCTGAACATTAGCCACAACGAATTTGTAGTCTCTTACTCAATTCCTCCAGCCCCATCAGCTATCCAAAGTTGCACTCACGTTTATGCTCAAAACAAAATAATTTTTTCTCACTCTATAACATTATTTTCAGTCATGATAAATTTTCCGCCATTTTTAATAACCCCCCCCCCCCCAAACTCTTCCTAGACCGCTGCTCCATTTGACATGGAAATCGAACCACAACATCTTAAGACCATGGCGACAAAAAGTAGTGGAATTCAAGTTAATTAGTCAAACCGTTCTGGAATAACGCATGAACAAATTCGACGTAGAGCACACCAAATTGGGCAAGAGGATATATCTCCACAATGCTTTAGTGTATTCAAACCAAACTTGGTGTGTGTCATGACAACCATTATCGAATGGTACTTGCACAGTTTCGGCACAGTGCCACCTAGTGGTAAGGACACATGAAAAATGGCAAAAACAGCCAAGCTATAAGCATTTTATAATTTTTTTTCTGAACAGTTTGGCCAAAAAACACAAGACTGGCCTCTTTAGTTTCGGTGCAAATTATTGAGTCAAACAACACCCAATTTTGCCATGTCCATCAAACAATTTGAGTTATGTCATAAAATGCTGTATTGTACGAACGCATTGGCGAATCGTTGCGAAACTCAAAATGTGTCATTGCCACCATGCCCTGAAGATACTCAAACAGTTTTGGAACAGCGCCACCTGTCTTAAATCTTAACGAATGCTAATACATTTTGATTAATTTTAACTATTGTCATGAAAGTGGTCTTGATCAAGATTATTTGGGTCATACTGCGAACAAAGATACCAATTATGCCATAGTCCTCTCTGCCATTTTGATTTTACTTAAGAATCGACATAAAAAAAAAAACCTCCTAATAGACCATGGATGCGATTTTCACCAAATTTGAATCAGATCATCTTCATACAATTCTGGCAAACTGTTATGGATTTCACATTGACAGACAACATTGTTTTCATTTACGACAACAATGAATTTGATGGTGTGATGCCAAACTGCATCTGAGGCTGTATCCCTGCAAGGCTTTGACATATTAACACCAAACTTGGTGTGTGTCATTGTCACCCAACACTGATCACACCAGACAAATTTGGAGTCAGCGCCACCTATTGGTCACAACTAATAAGCAATTATGTCACACTGAAAGTGATTGTATTTATGGGATTTCAACAATTTTGGTAAAAAAGTAATTTCCAAATGCCTTTATTTACTAATTTTTGAAGTTGGTCTGATGCTCAATGCTTGCTTGCTCATCATTTTGCCCCTATAGTGCTTGGCCCCTTATATTTAATTACTATTGCCGATCTTCCCAAGCTGTTGCAACAAAGCTGAAAGCACACACTTTTGTAGAATGCCACTGCATGTCATTACTGGGAATTACCCAAACCCATTAATTAGAAAGGGAAGTCTACATGATTTCGGCCATACTATGGAGTAAGAGCTATGAAATGAAACGCGTTGCTGCACAAAAACTGTGTGTGTTATACTTGTATAACAATGTTAAAATGTTAGTAGATATTGAATACTCAATACCATGCTGTATTGTGAATATAGTCCCAGATGAAGGTGAAACAAAAATGACGGCCATTTGTGATGACTATATTCACAATAGCCTCTCATATTTTATGACTTAAATAATAAAGGCTCTTAAACATGCCTCATAACCTCAGTATAGCTCCAGATCTTGGTACAGCTGTATGGTACAGTACGTCAAGTTTACTGTAACCATGACTTAAGTAGATTTGCATTCAATACTGTCCAAGTTTATATGCAATGTGCCAGCATCAGATTAAGTCAAAAAGCACATTTTAAATATTTATTTCAGTTCCTTCATTACGAGAAATGCTGTTGTGCGGTCATACCGTAAACCAACATTGCATGCATCCAACCCCAAGTTGCCAGTCAGAGCAGACATTTCTTCATTCCAGCTTTTTTTTATAACAAGCACTGCTGCCATCAGATGAATTTGATGTATCTGATGAAATGGATATGCACTCTGACTACACATAAGACAACCGAAAAATGCCAGAAATTTATTTTCCCTGCTTCCAAAGAGACATTTCTTTACACGGCACGGTTTCGACACTTTGACTCTTCCTTTGCTTGGAAATCCATATTTCAATAACCACCGGCTGATTGTTTTGTTTGTAATACAGTCTGTTTATATGGCTTGCATAGTTTGCCTGATCTTGTTATTCAACGAAGGAGTGTGGCATTCCTTTGCTAAACCTCAGCAAAAGACATCACTCCAAATGCAGGCCAGCCACCATCCACTGCCAATCTCATCAGAACAACACTGGCTCAAACAATCACATTGTTTGAATTATGTGGTTGCAGGGTCGCCCAGTAGAGTATTTTTTTTTTTCAGACAATTTGTAGTTTGGTTTAAGAACTTCAGACGGGGAACTCTGGAATAGTTGCTGTTTTGGGTTGTATAAGGTGTTGCAAAGATGGCAAAGGTACTTTTTGTGGTTACGTGCTCCGAATTAGCTCTCACTCTACCTTACACTCTTAAAGTAAAGGTTCGAAAGGGAGGTTTTCACAGTGATGCCATAGAAGCAGCATTTTTGGTTCCCCAAAGAACCTTTCAGTGAACAGTTCTAAAAACAAAACTGAGATTCACAAGAATTACAGTGAGAATGATATGATTTGATTTGATATGTTATGCATTATACTGAATTAGCTCTCACTCTACCTTATGCTCATGAAAATGAGTGTCCCAAAAGGAGATTATCATAGCGATACCATAAAATGACAATTTTTTTTAGTTCCCCAAAGCACCTTTAAATAATCAGTTCTTAAAAGAACAATATTTTTTCTTAATGTGAAGAATGTTTTAATGGTCTAAATAACCTTATTCCACTATAAATAACCTTTTGTGCAATGGAACAATTGCATGGATGTTAAAATTGCTTAATGCAACCATTTTTTCCCCCTGTAGTTTTCTTCAGAATACTTCATGTTTCTTATCTTTGCTTCTCGCTGAATGTCACGTGCCATTAAAATCCAACTCCAAGTTTGAGGAACTCTGTGAACAATTGGCAGTGATAAAGATCACCCAGGAGAACAAAGGCAAAGTGGTCTGGCTCATCGCTGGGAATGTCAAAACACGCCGGCAAAACACACATTCCTCTGCCTGGCTGACACGTTCTGAATCTCTCTTTTTTTCTCACATCAGCTTCACCATTCTCTGGTTACTCCTGTATATTTGGCTTTTCTCAGCTCATGGCTATTTTGATTTCTGGCACCTATCGTTCAGCTGTTAAATTAGCTGTTTTTGGCTAATCTGAGCACAGATTGAGACACTGTTGAGATCTTCAACAGACAGACGTATAGCTGTTTTCCGCAAAGTTCAGCAAACATCGCCATTTGCTCACAATTTAATCTCATATTTCTAGAACACACTGAGATGTCAACTGAGAACGAGTGGTACTTGCACTTTGCTATACAGTGACTGTTGTTAGTGGTGGTCAAGGCATTGCTGTACAATGTTTTGAGGGATTTTTTTTAGCATTTCAGAAGTAGGGGTGTGTAATATTGACAACAAATAAAATCTCAGTATTTGGGATTAGTTTGTCGATAATGATAATTAAACAATATTTTGTTCAATATAGTGTGTTTTGGTGCTGGTAATTTGGCTGGTTTAGGCCTGTAATGCATATTTATGATGCTAAAACTGCCAGTAGGTGGTGGACAAGTCCCTTTCTTAATGAGTGAGTCATTGATCATTCATTCAAATGATTCATTCAACATGGCTGATTCATTTAGAATTGAAGCAAGTGACTGTCTAGTTATGAATGGATCATTGAATCACTGACTCAAATGGTTAGTTCAAAAACAGATTCATTCAGGAATGAAACACCACAGTGTTGCTCTGAGATGAACTAACGTTCTGATTGACTTTTTTGGAACTATTTTTGTTGACGAAAATGTAAATCACTTAATAATAATTTCTTGTTTGTTGAACTGTCGTTTAAAATCAATCTCATTTGCGATCATCCTCACGCGCTTAATTTCTGGAAAATGTCACTCTTACTTGTAAAGTGAGTGGCATACTCAATAATGTCAGCTCACACATCGTTAACACAACAATTTTCATATTATCATAGACGATAAATATCACACACCCCTAATCAGGAGCTCTAAGTTTGAGCAATTTAGTAATAGTGATGTTTAATTTAGTAAACACTAGCAATTGATAATGGAGGATGATAATGGATATGGAGACAGAGGATGGATGCATTTGTTTGATGGGGAGAGGAACAGATGCTGACATGTCAAGTCACATTGATTTTTACAGCGCTTTATACAAAACAGATTGTCTCAAATCAGCTTCACATTAATAAACAGAAAAATAGCAGTTAATGTTGTAAAACTCAACAATTATGAAACAAATTCAATTTCAGAAGTAAATAAGCTGCTCTTCAGAAGACAAAATTGTCAGTATTCAGCTCAATTTAGTTCAAAGCTGATTCAATTCAGTATCAGGGTTGATTTTGCAAAGTTAGTGTCATTATTCAGCTCAATTCAGTTCAAATTATACAATGCAATTTAGATTAAACATGTATGCAGCATCTTTGTTTCATACATCAAATTTTGTTCTCATCTGACCGATAGTGTCAGTGCTGTTAAACTGATATTACTGGACATGACTGTGTCAGACAGGGATTCTGTGGAAGCTTTTCAGTCGTTCCTAGGGATGTAACGATTCACTCAACTCACGATTCGATTCGCAATTAGTTTTTTAACAAAATGAGATTTAAGACAAATTATAAATAAATGTGTCCTTTTATTATTGCTTGGACAAAATGCTACATGTTTCTTTGTGAAATTGAAATGTAACACTATAATAATATACTAATAGAGCACTTGCATATTATTGCTTATTTGTTGGTTTTGATTGCTTCTATTGTCCTCATTTGTAAGTCGCTTTGGATAAAAGCGTCTGCTAAATTACAAAATTTAAATATAATGTAAATGTAAATAACAAAACTAAATGGAAATTTTAAAACAAGCCCCAAATCAAATAAATAAGTAACATTAAAAAAAAGAAATATTTTCATATAAACAAAATAAGGATTGGTCTGTGCTCTTTCCATTTAAAATTAGAGGCAACGACTGCATTTTAATCATGATCCAAACAAAGATGCTGCATACATGCAACATGAGCAGTTTTTAATCTAAATTACATTGTATAATTTCGAACAAAAACAGAATGGTTTGACTTCAGTTTTGTGAACTATACATAACAAAATATCTGCATGAAACCGAAACAGCAGACGAGCTGAACGAGACGCAGATGCACTCTCTGCCAGCAGGTGGCGCTTAAAGCGTTTCCTTGGTTTCCGCTGTAAACAAAGCAGGGCTGCACTTATGAACTTTAATATGCATTATACAGAGGCAAGATGAAAAGAAGAAATACCATCTAAACTTTTCTAAAGACAGTAAGTCCCCCTCAGACATGCATTCATATAAACTCCTACCCCTAATTGAATCGCGATTTGTTTAGCATCTCAACCGATTTGAATCGTACCTTATGCTCATGAAAATGAGTGTCCCAAAAGGAGATTATCATAGCGATACCATAAAATGACAATTTTTTTTAGTTCCCCAAAGCACCTTTAAATAATCAGTTCTTAAAAGAACAATATTTTTTCTTAATGTGAAGAATGTTTTAATGGTCTAAATAACCTTATTCCACTATAAATAACCTTTTGTGCAATGGAACAATTGCATGGATGTTAAAATTGCTTAATGCAACCATTTTTTCCCCCTGTAGTTTTCTTCAGAATACTTCATGTTTCTTATCTTTGCTTCTCGCTGAATGTCACGTGCCATTAAAATCCAACTCCAAGTTTGAGGAACTCTGTGAACAATTGGCAGTGATAAAGATCACCCAGGAGAACAAAGGCAAAGTGGTCTGGCTCATCGCTGGGAATGTCAAAACACGCCGGCAAAACACACATTCCTCTGCCTGGCTGACACGTTCTGAATCTCTCTTTTTTTCTCACATCAGCTTCACCATTCTCTGGTTACTCCTGTATATTTGGCTTTTCTCAGCTCATGGCTATTTTGATTTCTGGCACCTATCGTTCAGCTGTTAAATTAGCTGTTTTTGGCTAATCTGAGCACAGATTGAGACACTGTTGAGATCTTCAACAGACAGACGTATAGCTGTTTTCCGCAAAGTTCAGCAAACATCGCCATTTGCTCACAATTTAATCTCATATTTCTAGAACACACTGAGATGTCAACTGAGAACGAGTGGTACTTGCACTTTGCTATACAGTGACTGTTGTTAGTGGTGGTCAAGGCATTGCTGTACAATGTTTTGAGGGATTTTTTTTAGCATTTCAGAAGTAGGGGTGTGTAATATTGACAACAAATAAAATCTCAGTATTTGGGATTAGTTTGTCGATAATGATAATTAAACAATATTTTGTTCAATATAGTGTGTTTTGGTGCTGGTAATTTGGCTGGTTTAGGCCTGTAATGCATATTTATGATGCTAAAACTGCCAGTAGGTGGTGGACAAGTCCCTTTCTTAATGAGTGAGTCATTGATCATTCATTCAAATGATTCATTCAACATGGCTGATTCATTTAGAATTGAAGCAAGTGACTGTCTAGTTATGAATGGATCATTGAATCACTGACTCAAATGGTTAGTTCAAAAACAGATTCATTCAGGAATGAAACACCACAGTGTTGCTCTGAGATGAACTAACGTTCTGATTGACTTTTTTGGAACTATTTTTGTTGACGAAAATGTAAATCACTTAATAATAATTTCTTGTTTGTTGAACTGTCGTTTAAAATCAATCTCATTTGCGATCATCCTCACGCGCTTAATTTCTGGAAAATGTCACTCTTACTTGTAAAGTGAGTGGCATACTCAATAATGTCAGCTCACACATCGTTAACACAACAATTTTCATATTATCATAGACGATAAATATCACACACCCCTAATCAGGAGCTCTAAGTTTGAGCAATTTAGTAATAGTGATGTTTAATTTAGTAAACACTAGCAATTGATAATGGAGGATGATAATGGATATGGAGACAGAGGATGGATGCATTTGTTTGATGGGGAGAGGAACAGATGCTGACATGTCAAGTCACATTGATTTTTACAGCGCTTTATACAAAACAGATTGTCTCAAATCAGCTTCACATTAATAAACAGAAAAATAGCAGTTAATGTTGTAAAACTCAACAATTATGAAACAAATTCAATTTCAGAAGTAAATAAGCTGCTCTTCAGAAGACAAAATTGTCAGTATTCAGCTCAATTTAGTTCAAAGCTGATTCAATTCAGTATCAGGGTTGATTTTGCAAAGTTAGTGTCATTATTCAGCTCAATTCAGTTCAAATTATACAATGCAATTTAGATTAAACATGTATGCAGCATCTTTGTTTCATACATCAAATTTTGTTCTCATCTGACCGATAGTGTCAGTGCTGTTAAACTGATATTACTGGACATGACTGTGTCAGACAGGGATTCTGTGGAAGCTTTTCAGTCGTTCCTAGGGATGTAACGATTCACTCAACTCACGATTCGATTCACGATTTTGATTTCACGATTCGATTCACGATTTTATTTAATTTTTTACAAAATGAGATTTAAGACAAATTAAATTAAATGTGTCCTTTTATTATTGCTTGGACAAAATGCTACATGTTTCTTTGTGAAATTGAAATGTAACACTATAATAATATACTAATAGAGCACTTGCATATTATTGCTTATTTGTTGGTTTTGATTGCTTCTATTGTCCTCATTTGTAAGTCGCTTTGGATAAAAGCGTCTGCTAAATTACAAAATTTAAATATAATGTAAATGTAAATAACAAAACTAAATGGAAATTTTAAAACAAGCCCCAAATCAAATAAATAAGTAACATAAAAAAAAAGAAATATTTTCATATAAACAAAATAAGGATTGGTCTGTGCTCTTTCCATTTAAAATTAGAGGCAACCACTGCATTTTAATCATGATCCAAACAAAGATGCTGCATACATGCAACATGAGCAGTTTTTAATCTAAATTACATTGTATAATTTCGAAATTTGAAGCAAAAACAGAATGGTTTTGCTTCAGTTTTGTGAAACTATACATAACAAAATATCTGCATGAAACCGAAACAGCAGACGAACTGAATGAGACGCAGACTCACTCTCTGCCAGCAGGTGGCGCTTAAAGCGTTTCCTTGGTTTCCGCTGTAAACAAAGCAGGGCTGCACTTATGAACTTTAATATGCATTATACAGAGGCAAGATGAAAAGAAGAAATACCATCTAAACTTTTCTAAAGACAGTAAGTCCCCCTCAGACATGCATTCATATAAACTCCTACCCCTAATTGAATCGCGATTTGTTTAGCATCTCAACCGATTTTAATCGTCACATATTTGAATCAATTTTCAACCGGTTCGCGGTTAATCGTTACATCCCTAGTCGTTCCATAAAGTTTTCTTATATGTTTTTGCACCAAAAATAATTAACTCTGAAATGATGCTTTCACAGTGAAGCGGTGCTAAATCCTTGCTAGAGGGCATATGACTTTCAGGTGTTTGCTTTGTGCTTGAAAATATGCATCTGGGCTCTTTGATGCTAATCGCGATTTGTTTAGCATCTCAACCGATTTGAATCGTCACATATTTTAATCAATTTTCAACCGGTTCGCGGTTAATCGTTACATCCCTAGTCGTTCCATAAAGTTTTCTTATATGTTTTTGCACCAAAAATAATTAACTCTGAAATGATGCTTTCACAGTGAAGCTCTGCTAAATCCTTGCTAGAGGGCATATGACTTTCAGGTGTTTGCTTTGTGCTTGAAAATATGCATCTGGGCTGTATGATGCTCTAGATCTTGATGGATTTTTCCAGAGACCAAACATGTGGCATTTCTGAAGCACGGACACATTTAAACACAAATAAAAAATACATTTGGAAGTGAAATGTTTACAGTGTTCCTCATCGGTATGCTAATCTTAATATCAGCCATTTAGGAAACAGAAACCAGGAAGCATTTAAAGATCTTGTCATAGTCTTGAAATGGGTTGCCTTCCAGAGCGTTAGTCGCTAAAATAACACACATTTCCCTCTGCTTGAAGGGTTTGTTTTTAATTGTTCTTTCAAACTGAGAAATATACCAGAACAGCAATCAAACGTGTTTAAGGACACAACAGCAGAAGACAGATGTACCTAAGATATAGTTTATGAATTGTTTTGGCCTTACAATGAGCACATCTACAGCTAAACAGTGATTTGGACCCTGAACCTCAGAGAGCATATGCATAATTCATGCATCTCATAATTCACGCCACGGTATGGGTCATACCAGGTTTATCATGCTTCGCTGTGTCAGTGGCCATGATTTATTCAGCCCTCAAAGGATCGTTCTTTCATGGTCTATTCTCAAAGTTTCACCACTTTCTCCCGTGACTCAACTATGCTATGCTGGTCATTTAGGTTGATTGTTAAGTAATTGTTGGAACATAACCATCATTTTGAAAATCTTTCCTGTTTGTTAGGCTGATTTAGAGATGACTAAATACCAAAATCCCCCTTACTAACAAACAGAAATTGGATGCACTTTATATTGCACAAAATGAGCAATAGCTCAATAAACCACACACACACACACACACACACACACGCGCACACACACACACACACACCATGTGTTGAGTTACGACTCTGAATACTACAAATACTGTCTGAAAAGCCAAAGAAATGCAGCACAAAATCATGAGCACTGTTATCATCTTCTGAGGCAAGATGAAAAGAAGAAATACCATCTAAACTTTTCTAAAGACAGTAAGTCCCCCTCAGACATGCATTCATATAAACTCCTACCCCTAATTGAATCGCGATTTGTTTAGCATCTCAACCGATTTGAATCGTCACATATTTTAATCAATTTTCAACCGGTTCGCGGTTAATCGTTACATCCCTAGTCGTTCCATAAAGTTTTCTTATATGTTTTTGCACCAAAAATAATTAACTCTGAAATGATGCTTTCACAGTGAAGCGGTGCTAAATCCTTGCTAGAGGGCATATGACTTTCAGGTGTTTGCTTTGTGCTTGAAAATATGCATCTGGGCTCTTTGATGCTCTAGATCTTGATGGATTTTTCCAGAGACCAAACATGTGGCATTTCTGAAGCACGGACACATTTAAACACAAATAAAAAATACATTTGGAAGTGAAATGTTTACAGTGTTCCTCATCGGTATGCTAATCTTAATATCAGCCATTTAGGAAACAGAAACCAGGAAGCATTTAAAGATCTTGTCATAGTCTTGAAATGGGTTGCCTTCCAGAGCGTTAGTCGCTAAAATAACACACATTTCCCTCTGCTTGAAGGGTTTGTTTTTAATTGTTCTTTCAAACTGAGAAATATACCAGAACAGCAATCAAACGTGTTTAAGGACACAACAGCAGAAGACAGATGTACCTAAGATATAGTTTATGAATTGTTTTGGCCTTACAATGAGCACATCTACAGCTAAACAGTGATTTGGACCCTGAACCTCAGAGAGCATATGCATAATTCATGCATCTCATAATTCACGCCACGGTATGGGTCATACCAGGTTTATCATGCTTCGCTGTGTCAGTGGCCATGATTTATTCAGCCCTCAAAGGATCGTTCTTTCATGGTCTATTCTCAAAGTTTCACCACTTTCTCCCGTGACTCAACTATGCTATGCTGGTCATTTAGGTTGATTGTTAAGTAATTGTTGGAACATAACCATCATTTTGAAAATCTTTCCTGTTTGTTAGGCTGATTTAGAGATGACTAAATACCAAAATCCCCCTTACTAACAAACAGAAATTGGATGCACTTTATATTGCACAAAACGGTCACGGCTGTCATCCGTCAGGATGGAACGACAACAGCTTTTTTTTTTTTGTAGCTGTTCTTATATTTAATTGATCGTTTTGAGCATTATAAAAAGAAAAAGTGCGCTTTTTTACAGACATTCACAGGCTAATTTTGAAGTATTACCAAACAACAAAGCTAATGCTTTTCACACAACTTACGTAATTACCCATTATACATTGTGATATTTGTTGGTCTGTTAGATCGGAGACACCGGCCCTCCAGGACCGAGTTTGGACACCCCTGCCTTAAAAGGTCTTAAATCAAAGCAGAAAGTCTTAAATTCATAACGTAATGGCATTAAATGTTGCATACACTAAAACAAAACAAAAAAAACTAAATATCTTCCTCAGTATGTTTGTCTTGTTTTCCAACACAAATGTCTAAACAAACTTTAAAATCAAGATACATTTACTTGATACAAAATTAATATTATGAAGTCTCATTTTCTGAGAAATTGAACAAAATTAAGTGAGTTAATGCTTAAAACAAGAAAAAAAATATATCAATTAGCTATGAAATAATCTCAGTTACGTACGTAACCCTCGTTCCCTGTTGGAGAGAATTGAGATGTTATGTCGTGACGACTTACTTTGGAGCTCCAATCACCTCTGAGTTTAAGAGTAAAGGCCAATGGAAATTGGTGAGTGGATTTTGCATGTTAAGCCACTCCCCCCATCCACTCATTTAGGTTTATGCGGAAGAGATAAATGCATCTTGATTTAAGAATGTTTACATATTTGCACTGGAAAACAAGACAAACACACTGAAGCAAAACGCTTAAAACTGAATTAAAAGTAATTGAGAGTGGTTTGGAAATTGAATTTTAATACAATGCATTATGTTCTTCCTAGACATTTACATTTAGAGAACACATTGATGTATTGCGTTCCCTTTAATATATTTTGTTAAAGTTTACTTTTAAAAGGGTCTTTAAAAAAAAAAAAATCTTCAATTTACCTTCATAAAACCTGCAGAAACCCGGCAAGAAAGAGTGTATATTTTCTATATTTATAATTGGTTGCATTAATGCATGTCTGGAATCTGTGTGCAGCAAAAGTAGTCAAGTAGAACAGTCACTGTGAATAAAGGCATCTGCTAAAATGAATAATGTAAATGTCATGTATGTCATATATAGATATACATACATAAATAATGACAAAATTTTATTTTCGGAGTAAAAAACAATCTTTTAAATGAAACCCAAAAGCCTGGGAAAGATTGGTGAGGGACCAAGGTGGCAATGAGATGGAAAATCACACAACATTTAGGAAATAACTCAAATGTACACAATGTTCTTGAACCCCTCACCCCCAAAAGAAAGTCTAGAAGAAAGTAGCACAATTAAATTTGACTCCGCTGAGGTTCATCGTGTTCATGAGAAAACCATGTTCTGGCATGAGAGTCCCAACAAAGAAAAAGCAATTTTATTACCTGTCTGGGTCCTCTCCAAAAAGAGCTCTATAAACAACTTACAGAAATAACAATGGGTAATACCACACTTGACAAACTTTAACCACCATATCCAAACCACATCAATTTATTTTCCGGTAGTCTTAGGACCATTAGGTCAGTGTTGGAACGATTTGTCCTTCCAAAGCATCCAGAATGAATGTATCACATTTGTGCTAAATCCTCACTTGCAGGTCAGAGACTACAGCTGCAGTCCACATCATGTCTGTCTTGAAATCTTTAAAACCAAACAGATTTTCTTCAGAATATGTTTTTAATCTCTAATCAACCCTCAATATCACTATTCTGACATTTTTGTTTTTGGTCTTTTATAAAACACATTTAATTAGCAAAAGCCAGTTCTGTCCTCCAGGAAGTGACAACAGCCAAAACATCAGTAAGTATTATGAGTGGATTAGTCTAGATTATTGTAATGTGCTACTCATGGTTGTCCTGCTGGTTCAATTAATAAGCTCCAGTTGGTTCAAAATGCAGCAGCCATAGTGTTTAAGAGCTTTTTAATTTAATTTGAATTTTTAAATTCACAAAATGAAGTAGATCCATTATTCACCTGACTCTTAAACTATGGAATTGTCTTCCTAGGTTTTTATGCAAAGATTTAGAAAATTATCAAATATTGTGTGTAACCAATCAGAGTCTCATCTCCCATTCCCTTTAAAGGCCAGTTGTGCTCGCGCCATGGCGGATTCGCTATTTACATGGTGGAATTTGCAAGAGCAAAGACTGAACGCTTTCTCCAGAGAGGAAAGGTGCTTTAAACTCGCGCACGAGCATACCATCTACCGGGCACAATTATGACATTTTACATGGTAATCCTTTCATTTTTAATATTTGGCATGTTTGTGCACTGCTGCGTGTCACTGTGTGTAATAAGCAGAATGTACGCGCGTTGTTCACCCGCCTATAGGCGCATATCACTAACGCGCTCTTTAATTAACAAAAAAATAAATATTGCGGCATTGACTTCAGACCAGGTTTCAGTTGGTCAAAGGTGCAGTCTACTTCAGATGCCTCAAAATAGCAATGTGCCTGAACACACCTCGTTTGCAGACCAGCACGCGCAAATGGGCGCAAATGCATTTGCTATTTAAAGGGGTCATATGATGCTGCTAAAAAGAACATTATTTTGTGTATTTGGTGTAATGCAATGTGTTTATGCGGTTTGAGGTTTAAAAAAAACACATACTACAACTTAACCACTGATTTCTAGTCGTGTCTTCTTTTGGAAGGCCAAACAAAGTACTTTAGCTTTCACAACTAAACACACAGCATCACACACGGCGGGCTAGAGTGAGTGGCTGCTGGTGAGCTTGAGTGAGGAATGGCCGGCGGGCTTGCGGCAACCACATGAATAAACTCAATGCACACAGACTGAATTACTGAAATAAATGAACTTTTCCTCGACATTCTAATTTATTGAGATGCACCTGTGTAACAAAGCAATCATGACTATGAATTTTATTAGGGCTGAAGGGTGTCACTTTGCTGCATGCTGTTACTTTCAGCCAGGATTATAGTCACAATAGAACAAGATTTTAGAAGATCTCACTGAAATGAAGAGCTGATAATGTAGGACTTTTTCAATCTTTGTTGGACATCCATGTTTGCTGTGGCTCTTACTTATAAAGGCTGTCGGGCTCCAGGCACTTGAAAAGGAGAGAGTAGATCATACTGTGAGGATGTTCTCCACTTCTGCGTCCTGCTACCACACACGATGAGCCCAGACCCGAGAAAAGGTCATCCATGAGGCTTAGAACCTCTCCTGAGAAACACAGAAATGGACAGAAGGACATTTATATTAATAAAGGACTAGTACGTCCAAAAATTATGATTCAGCACTCTTAGGGAAAATAAAAAGTACAAAAGATATACATTTAGGGTTACAACAGGTTGTCATTGGGGTAGTACCAGTGACATGTATGTATAAGTACAAGTATATTATCACCTAAAAACTCTTAAAACTACATTCCGTGACACAAAAACAGTATTATTTTAAATTACAGGAATTGGGCATTCAGCATGACACTCGCTGTGAGAAATATGGCAAGTAGAGTTATCCAAACGGTGAAATGGTTGGAGGAGAGCTTTTATCTTATCTTAGTTCTTTGTAGTTTGTAATAGTTCTTATTCATTTTCATTTTTCAAGTTATTTTAGTACTTCAAGTACCAACATCAGAAACTATGTCTTGGCAAATAGCTGAAACAAAATAAGTTTAATACTACGTTAATATTTATTTTATTTCAAGTAATATTTCTGTTGCGTATACAGCTAAACGCGTCTCTGTGTGGACGGGGCCTTAGTTATTCAGTGCGGCAATTCAGCACGTAACACAAGAACCTTTTATTTTTTTATTATTTTTTTATTTGCAAATGTATTGTCACCATTCAGTTTGGTTTTATAAAATGAGTATGCATATTCAGTTCAACATTTACTTGCATGCTCTACTGAGTAAATCAAATATATTTATTTCCTGCAAATAGCAGTTTAACAAACAAGAAAACTCAGCTTAATATATAATATTAATAACAGTCATTTGCTAAAATCAGTTCCCAGCATGACCTAAGAGGCAAAGCGGACAAGAAAAATGCAAGCAGCAAAAATAACAATTGACACCTCCAATTTTAGCCACTCTGGAGCTAGACGAACATGTGTCGTAGGCTCACATCAGTTTTTAACACGTTCCAAAATACATATCAAAATGGCAGAACGTGTCTGCATTGTGCATCCCAAGGGTACAGTAAAAAATGGGCAACAGAGGGGAGGTCTAGAAAGGGGGGATTGAGTGAACGAATGATTTAGCCACTTTCCCAGAAAGCACATTGTATATAAGGGAAGCTTCCCGCTCACATTCCAACACCTCAAGAGTGCCCAAGCCAAGATCTTTTTTATAAGGTCTCAAAACCCTTTGCTTTCACTTTGTGGCCCCCATGTCTAAAGAACTTCTGTATATTTTTGACAGTCATGAAATGGAAAACAATGGAATGTTAAGTCCACATATGACCTCAGAGGTTCCGTGTTGAATAATCCCAATGATGGAATGACCCTAAATGAATGCATTTCGTCTCGTCCAAGAGGCCCAGGTTCTGTTTCTCTTATGCCTCCCTTGAAGTTGACCATCAAAACAAAGCATAGAGAATAGTCCAGTGTTCTATAGGCTAAAAGGTTGTGTGAGGCTGTGATGACAGTAAACAAAGACTGCTGCAACTAACAATTATATTGATAATTTATTATTCTGTTGATTACTTATTAGATTAATCGGATTAAAAGCCACATTTGTTCTATATTTTACATAAATAATAATAATAATAGTAATAAATGATCGATATCTATAAATACAGCAGAACCACACTGGACATGTACACATATATTTGGTTAGAAAAAACCAAAATCAAAAACTAAAGCATGGCCTTTGTTCAAGAGCACCCAGTTCTGTCTTCAGGCTCATGAACTGTGTAAACATGAGCTGTTATGATTTTACCGTATGTGTGGCCCTGGTTTGAACTATATAGGAATAATTTATGGAACATATCTGCAGTTATGCTTCGTTTGCTTGAACCCACACACCCAGAAGACGCCACCTGTTTTGTGTTAAACATTAATTGTACTGAAAGAACTGTATAGCAATGCCATGCACACACAGATGCGTCTCCCCTGCAGCACGGGCCATGATTAGCTAAGTGACACTTTTAGAGCGGTCTTGCCAGAAAACAAGCCAGCCGGGTTTTCTTGGATTGTTCGGGAACCGTGTGAGACCTGTTCAGTTTGTTTCTTCGCACTATTAGCAGTGAAAGGAGGTCAAGAAGTGCTTAAGATTGACTATCTGTATTACACCGCCAGGCTCTCGGTCAATTACCCTCACATTGACACAAAAATGCATGGAATGCATGAGCGGAGCCAGATTTCACAGGCCCCCTGACAGCTTCAAGCGAAGAGAATGTGCAATGGTGAAGGGAAATAAGAGGCTTTGATAGGTACGGCAGAAGGCAGGGGGAGGAAAACTCTGTTTGATGTGTCCGCATGAGGTTTGACTCGAAATGCTATCTTTGTATGTTTTGATAATCAGAATAAATCAATAGTCCGGTCCATGACTGGGAAGGAGGAAAGCGGTCACCCGTGGGGCTGTTTCAGGGGTTTGCTAGTAATTATCACATACTCCAGCAATCCTAAAGGGGAAAACAGTAAAAAATAAGTCAACAAGCCCCAGAAAGGAAATCTATGCACACGTCCAAAATGATCACCCACATCTGCTTTGGTGCTTAAGACCTGGACGAATTAGAGCTGAGACGTGCGTGCTATATCTGACACGACTTACATTTACACAGTGGAGCGATTACATCCAGACTGAGAATCTGCAGTCTGCGCTTGGAGATCTGACATCGGGTTTGACAGAGTCGGAATCTCAATGTAAAGCTTAGGTCTACGGCACACGTGTTCGGCATACAAAACTCTCTGCCACCATTCTTCCGTTCACTGCACACAGCGAACACGGATCTCATGGGCTTGTGTGTGTGGACATCAAAGTTGCATGAGTCACATGTTTCCAGATTTTTGTATGTCCATTCGGAGGAGTGTCGGCACTTTAAGGTAGGCTGGAATGAGGGGGTTTGACACAAGCCTTCTTCCATATACTCTCAGAAAATAATGTGCAAAAATTATACCTTTAGGGGTACAACAGCTTGTCACTGGGGCAGAACCCTCAAAGGACACTTGTACCTTCTTTAACCCTAAAGGGCTCATAAAAGTACCGTAATAGTACATATTACTACCGTAAGGGTACATAATGCTACTCTAAGGTACTAATATGCACCATAAAGAAGGTGCAAAGGTATCCCTTTGAGGGTACTGCCCGAGTGACAAGCTGTTGAACCCCTAAAGGTACAATTTTTGCACTTTTTTTCTGACAGGGATATGGTGGCATCTGCACAGCATTTTTAAATACTTTATGTTTGTGTGAGTTCATACATGGCAATGCCTGCTCTTGAAGTGTTACTCACTCTCATTTGGCTGTTTGTGAAATGGCCAAACT
Source organism: Sinocyclocheilus grahami (assembly GCF_001515645.1). Classification (NCBI taxonomy): domain Eukaryota; kingdom Metazoa; phylum Chordata; class Actinopteri; order Cypriniformes; family Cyprinidae; genus Sinocyclocheilus; species Sinocyclocheilus grahami. The sequence continues at coordinate 366,906 of NW_015506112.1, read as the reverse complement.
ACATGGTCTTATGTTAGTTTTGAGTTTGGATGCACATTGCCGCCTTATGCAACTCCTGGCTGGATTTGAGAAAGGTTCAGAGAAACATACGTTTCCATATTTACAGTGATTAATGTGAGTAATAATAATAGCAAACCGATAACGTCAAGTGTAGGACAGGTATAGGACAGGAAGAGCTAAATAAACTGATCACTGCATCTAAACCAACAACATGCCTGTTAGATCCTGTACCCACTAAATTAATAAAAGAGTTGTTACCTGTAGCAGAAGAACCGCTTCTCAATATTATTAACTCGTCGTTGTCTTTAGGTCACGCCCCAAAACCATTCAAGCTGGCGGTTATTAAGCCTCTTATTAAGAAACCACAACTAGATCCTAGTGAACTGGCAAATTACAGACCCATTTAAAATCTTCCTCTTATGTCTAAAATTTTAGAAAAAGTTTTGTCTGCGCAATTGTGCTCTTTCCTGCAAAAAAATTATATCTATGAAGAATTTCAGTCAGGTTTCAGGCCCCACCATAGCACAGAAACGGCACTTGTTAAAATTACAAATGACTTGCTTCTTGCACCAGACCAAGGCTGCATCTCATTGCTAGTTTTACTTGATCTTAGTGCTGTGTTCAACACTATAGATCATGACATACTCATAGATCGATTACAAAACTATACAGGCATTCAAGGGCAGGCTTTAAGATGGTTTAGATCCTACCTGTCCAATCGCTACCATTTTGTTCATTTAAATGGGGAGTCATCTCAATTATCACCAGTAAAATATGGAGTGCCACAAGGATCTGTCCTAGGTCCTCTGCTATTTTTAATATACATGTTGCCCCTTGGTAATATTATTAGAAAATACGGGATTAGTTTCCACTGTTATGCTGATGATACTCAACTATATATCTCTACAATACCAGATGAAACTTCTAAATTATCTAAGCTAACAGAGTATGTTAAAAATGTAAAAGATTGGATGACCAATAATTTTCTCTTATTAAATTCAGATAAGGCAGATATATTACTTGTTGGACCAAAAGACAGTACACAGAATCTCTTGGATTACAATGTGCAAAAAGACGGATATACTGTTACTTCCTCTACAGTCAAAAATCTGGGTGTTACATTAGATGCTTCAGTCTGGATCCAGAACACCTGAGAAGAGATGATGCCAACCCCTCAGAGGACCTCAGATGATGTCAACCCTGAAACAACAAACAGAACTACCACATTTTGCTATAAGTTTGATTGCATCATATAATAATTGCTGTTAATAGTTTTCATCGTCTGTTTGATTACGTCTTTAATTGATTTTTCCATACATTTCTGCCATATGTACATTAACTGACAGTCACCACCAGTGTTGGGGAAAGTTACTTTTAAAAGTAATGCGTTACTCCATAAAAAAGTAACTAATTACGTTACTTTTTACGGAAAGTAATGTGTTACGTTACGTTACTTTTGCATTACTTTTTAAATCTGGACAGGGCTTGCTTGTTTGTTTTTAAAATAAAAAAGTTATATTTTTGACAAATATAAAAGCCTTTTCACAGCAAAAGTGAAATAAGCCTCAGGCTGAAGGGAAAGTACACGTACGTCCTTACAGTAGAATGCAGAAGAAGAAATTTCAACACACAAATGTTTGTCTAGAGTCATTTTTGCTTATTAGTACGGTTGAACCAGATCATCGAAGGTCAGAAGCAAAGACATTGGTTAATAGAATGGGATTAAATAAATAAAGGATATTTGTGTTGTTTAATTATTGCAGGTTTGCGTCATATTCTGAGTTGCATTATTTTTATTAATTTTGAGGAATACTGAATCTGTGTTTTTTTTTTTTTGTGAGTGAGATTAATTAATGCATATTCATATTTATTTTAGAACTACAGTAACATCTTTTTTTTTTTTAATAAACATTATTCAAATACAAACACTTAAGGCATATTTTAACAATCATAAAATGTTTTTTTTTTCATGTTGAAACAGCATTTAAAGAAAAACAAAACAATACAGAGAAAAATAAAATAAAAAATAAAAAAAAGACTACAGTAACATCTGATTTCTCTCAACATGGGGACAGGAGAGCTGTCAATCAATAAATTGGAAAAAAAGTAACTTGTGTTACTCATTTGAAAAAGTAACTCAGCTATTCTCTTGTAAATTAAAAAGTAATATGTTACTTTACTAGTTACTTGAAAAAGTAATCAGATTACGTAACTTGCGTTTCTTGTAATGCGTTACCCACAACACTGGTCACCACTGATAAGCTACGACTAAATATTGTAGAAACCTAATTTGCTGTAAAGTTGCTTTACAACGATTTGTATTGTGAAACGCGCTATACAAATACACTTGAATTTAATAAAGCTACGACTAAATATTGTAGAAACCTAATTTGCTGTAAAGTTGCTTTGCAACGATTTGTATTGTGAAACGCGCTATACAAATACACTTGAATTTAATTAAAAAATGTCAAGTGACCAAACACAATTTTTCCCAAACCCATGTTTAAAAACTCGCCAACACTGCAATTTAGCATTTTCTTATGAACTCTTTATTGTGCTAAACAATGTTCTACCACTATCTTATCTCACATTACAAGGGGGCAGTAAATGGTTAGAGAGTCAGACTTGTAACCTGAAGGTTGCGGGTTTGATTCTCAGGTCCGGCAGGGATTGTAGGTGGGGGGAGTGAATGACCAGTGCTCTCTTCCACCCTCAATATCATGACTGAGGTGAGACCCTTGAGCAAGACACCTAACCCCCAACCGCTCCCCAGGCTGTGTGTGTTCACGGTGTGTCTGTTACGAGTATGGGTCACCATACTTAGCCACACTTCACTCTATTGTGTTTAACATAACTACTACTCTAAACCTAACTAATACTGTTAACAAAAGCACATGTGAGATAAAAACTAATCTGCTGAAGCAACCATTGCATTTTAGCTTGCTTTTATGGAACTTTGAGCTTTGTTGATTTGCTTTGTTGACAAGACTCATATCTGACCACTCCACATTACAAGTGCAATGCTGTACCAGGTGCGCTACTGAACAAGTTTACTACATGAGAAAAGCCATACATATGCAACTGGTTATGTGATGCAAATATAAAAATTTATTTGTTTACAAATCCTGCACTGTTGCAAAAGCATTTTGAGGTCATAACATAGTATTGTGCAAGGATCTGTGCGAAAATAAGTCTTTATTAAACAACAACCTGCACATGTAATCATAATTTCGGTAGAAAGGAATAAAAGTTGTTGGTGTTTTGAATTGAGTTGTTGGTGTGATGAAAACTGCAGTGAATTGTATGTATAGGTATATGTATATTTGTAGAGTTTTACAAAAATGCAGGGAGAGTGTTTACAATTAACTGTAATTGGTTGGAAATGGATATTATTCAATGAGTAAGAAATCGCAATTGTTAACATGGTGTTAGCCAACATTATAATTTGTCTAAACAAAATCCAAACTACAGTACAGTAAGTGCTGATCAGGATGTTTTTAGAGACACATTTACATACACATGTATTGCTTTGTAGAAAATAAAACACTACATGAGTGTGTCTTTGCTGATGAGGACTGGTTTAGATGATACAGCAAGGGTTGAATTATTTATCAGTTTATTTATTTTTGTAGTAATGAACATCATGCTATCTGGCCCTCCAAGCTAGCATGCTAGCTTTCAAGCATACACACATTTGCCCTTCTGATGGGATCTTTTACATGTGTGTTCCACATATGCAGCTTTCATCCTTGATCATTGAACATGTGCATATTTCTTTCTATATTCATAGCCATACCAATACCCCAGCTGTGCTAAAGTACTGCCTGGCAGGACAGACATTACCTCAGCTAACCCCTATTGGTTAACACTCTCTCCTTGCCAGGGGTTCTGCAGGCAGGAACACCATGTCCATGCTAGCAGGCTGCTTTCATTCATTAAGAGCAGAGGAGGCACAGCTTTATCACTGAGCTGTGAGAACTGTGAGTGCAGTACACATTACTACACATGCTGAAGTGTCTGCATGTTTCAGTTTTATATTCAAAGTAAATCAGTGATGCGTCAGCCACAGCTGGTTGGATTGTTTTAGCAAAATCGCAAGGAAAAAGTTTAAACTAATGAATTAATCATAGCTGTCAAGCAAGTCTGGGGTTAATAGACAACATGTTGTTTGATTCAAGATCAAGACTCCAAAAGAGACATCAAATGTAAACTGACAGTATGCTACAGGAATTAACAATAACGTAAGAGGTGTATATGGACTCTTTTTTTACACAAACTTTGTCACCATGTCTGGTCTACTTTGCAGCCAGGTTTATCTGAAGGGAAGCCAAATTCCCTTCTGAACTGATCAATTAATGAATGAATTCAACTCTTTGTCCTGGTTTCACAGACGGGGCTTAGCTTAAGCCAGGACTAGGCCATAGATAAATTAAGATTTTAAAGTAATTTTTATAAACATGCCTTAGAAAAAACATTACCGGTGTGCATCTTGAGACAAAACAAGGGCACTGACATATTTCAAGAACAGTCAGTGCAAGTTTCTTTCATTTGAAACAGCTCAGACTTACATTTTAGTCAGGGACTAGGCTTAAGTCTTGTCTGTGAAACCGGGGGTTTATCTCACAATTCTGACTGTATTTCTTACAATTCCAAGTTTTTATCTCACAATTTTAAGCTAACGTCTCACAATTAAGACAATTATGTTTTTATTCAAAATAGCAAGTTTATAATGCACAATTGTGAATGTATTTCTCACAATTTAGATTTTACCTTTTTTATCAGAACTCAGTTTATATCTCACAATGAAGTTTAAACTGTTTTCCTCAGAATTACGAAATTATTTCTCACAATTCTGACTTAAAATCTCACAATTCAGATCTTTTCTTTCTTGAAATTACAAATGTGTTAATACTACGAATCTAGCAATACAGACTTTATTTCTGGCAATAAGTTTACATCTCGTGACATAAGGCTTTCTGTATCATGAAAATACATTCATCCACAAAATGTTCACATTAATGCACAAAAACACAAATTGTTAATGAAATGCAGTTTGTAATCAAGACAGACCTTTTCAGGCACAAAAACAGGCAGGTCATGAGGCCTGGATTGGCGATTAGGATTGGTTCCTGAATTCGACAATCAATATTAAATCAATAATAAATCATAAATCCGCTAATTGAATTGCAACTCAATCACATGGCAGCATCAGTCCACAACTGACTTTACAGAAATGACATCAATGAATGAATAAATAAATAAATAAATAAAGTGTTAAATAACAGCAGAAATACCAGTAAATTGACTACCGTAAACCTTAGTACATCACCTTGCATAATTCCTTTAAATACTTTCTTTTCAAAATTGTTGCATCTGAAAGGAAAACTCCTGCAAATGCATATGAAGTAAGATTAGCCACAAATATTACTGCATCCATGCCTTTTCATCACTAATTTCTCAGTGTGTCTTTAGTAAATCCTGACAGTACTTTTTTTTTTTAAACGCCAAAAGAGGTTACGTTGGTGTAAGCTGTTAATAAATCTGGCCCTTAGTTTCTAGCCTAATCGTGAGCTGCATAATGACAATCAATGACAGTTTGTAGTCTTTTGTCACACACTGGTCTTGACAAAAACTCAAAACTGTAAATTATTTGGTTGTTTTGCATTCACTAGACATTTGGGTTCAACCACAGTGGGATCCACCCAACTGAGAGACTCATAACTAGTAGTCAAGCAGTCACTGATGCTTAACACATTATATTATGAACCAAGGGTATACAGACTTTCTAAGAGTATCTGTGTTTTAAGTATTAAGTAAAATGGTTACTCTTATTTTTACTCTTTAAATTATGAGCTGTGTCAAAAGTGAGAGTTTAGTTAATTCCAAGCTTTGAGGGTAGAAATGTGGTTTACGCAAAACATTTGACTCAAGACTCGTGTTGAGAAAATTACAGTTTGACAGTTTTCCTGGGTGTTTCCTAACAAAACCAATGCAAACATGCAGCCTCAATGATTGCAACACTGATTATGCACACTTTGCATACTTCACACTGTAAAAAAGTATAATGACAGTGCCAACTTCAGTGGGTTTGGATTTGAAAAAGATGGAGGTCAGAAAAAGTGCACAATGAAAAGAAACATGTGAACTGTCACCTTGACAGCATGCGATGTCTCTCGGTGGAATCAGGGAATACCTGTGATCTTCCCAGGATCCTGTTAAGTGACTGGTACCTATCAGACGAGTCTGTCAATATAAACAGGAACCGTGAACAGCCGGTTGAGATTAGTGGAGACATTATATTACTAGAGAAACATATTGCGTGATGTTGAGTTAACACAGCAATTAAAACCTTGTTGCAGATGTTAGGTGACCTTTTGCTCGAGCAGGCAAGGAGGAAGCAAATCATGCTGAACTGAAGGAGAGAGACTGGAACAAGTATTTTTTTTTTCATTTATCCACTCCGGCCCATGATGGGAGTTATTCAAGTCATTTAAAGCATCTGGACTCATGCATCTTCTTCCTGCTGTAAAAGCTTTGCAGTGCTATGTGTGCCACCATAATGCTGAATTACTCTGCCATGCCATGTATGCAATCTAATAAAACCAAAATAAATAAAACCAAACTGCAATCACAATTATCTGGTTCAGGGACTGCGTAATTTTGGCCGACATGTTAAAATTGACATTTAGATTTGGAGGAACAACAACAGTGTGGGCAAAACAATAGTTGGGAGTGCAAAAAACAGGTTGTTTGTTCTCAATGATGCCGCTATGTCGTCCAGTCCTTTCTTTTATCTCCTGAAGCAGTGCTCTCCGTCTCATTAATGTCCACTGACATTTGCTGGTTTTACGCTCACTTGAGATCAGTGCAAGTTCAGAAAAGTCCAACTGCATTCAGCAGAGCAGACAAGAATAATAGAAGCACAACAGCAGCTGCTCCATATGAAGAGTTCATTTGCAAAAACCGATAACTCTATTTTATTTTTATTTTTTTCAGAAATCACGTTTTTTTTTTATTGTGCATTTCAAGTAATATCAATTAAACTGCAGTTGGGTTGTTTTGATTAAGTAATAATAACTTAAACAAAAATGGGTAATTAAAAAAATGTAAGTTCATTGAAAGTATGTTTTTTTGTTTTACATATTAAAAGTTTGTTTTATAGCAAAAGCAGATAACTCCAACAGTCGTTTTTTGGCAAAAGCAGATAACTCCACATTTCATGTTTTAGAGTTTAAAAAACACTAATTTAATCTTTGTAATCTCCTCAGATGACAATGTAGATACCTGACAAACGTTGTTGTTGTTGTTGTGATCATAAACTGTATGGATGTGATTACACGCAATACACGGAGCTTTTCCCTCACCAGTGTAACGCGTTGCTTTTGCAAGGTTCCGTGAAAACGTTTCAGCTTTTATTTTCCTTTTTCGCCCTGAAGAAGATATCACAGGTTCATCAAGTTCATCGAAATTATCCATCTTCGATCACTTTTAGTCAGCTTTGACGAAACTCCTCTCAGCTAGCACGTCTTTTCAAAGTGAAAGTAATCACCTGACCTGAATACAGCGCGCTGATTCACTAAAATTGACTTATCGCTTCTGTTCAAAAACAACAAGGGCGTTTGTCGACTTCTGCAGTAAAACGTGAACTTGCGATGCCTTGAAAGTGGACAAAACCTGCTTTTTTGACGAAATGTGTTTAGGGTTTAGATCACGCTATATGTGGAGAATAATGCATGGCAATCAGCTCTATTTTTTTTTTTAAGTGCCGTTTATCGGTTTTTGCAAATTAACTCTTCATATGCTTCCCTTTGGCTACATAAAGAAAGTTCACAGTGTAATGGAAATGATGAACAAAGTATGTTTTTGGCCTAATCTTGAATCGTTCTTGCCTACGTGATCTCCTGAGTATCTGTGTGCATTTAAAGTTAATATGTGGCTCTACCACAGGTCCACTTTCTTCAGATTCTTCAATTTACATTTACATGTTGTTTGCTTAATCTGATCAAGTTCACTGAAGACACAGTGGATCAGTTTTGTTTTTGATGGTAACGCTCCACCAAGGGTGGGGTGAGCAGTAGCTCATTATCATTTAAAGAGACATGGACCAAAATGGCTCGCTGTGAACAGAGCTGTTTTTGACAAGGTAAAAAGGGTGTTATTTTACACGACCATTGAGGACTTTTAACTGAAGTATGTTGCAGACATTTCATGAAGACCCTAAAGAATTATACTAACTTGTGGAAAATGGGCATCCAATGTCCCCTTTAAGTTTGCACTGACACTAAAACGTACAATATTGATGTACTGACAGCATCTAAAATGTAATTGAGTTATGTACAAACGATTTTATAGACATGTTAATGTTTACAAATCATTCATGGAATTAATAGATTGATTCTACTGTATTTATGATATATTTTCAATAGCATTTAATAAATGCAATTTGCTCATGTATTTAATTTGAAATTTTAATATTTCATTCTGTTCTGTGTGATTTCTAGTGCCACCTATAAAATTTCAACGAAGCACGTCTCCCGCTATTTTTCACGTATGTGTAAGAAATTCGGTACATGCATGCATGCATGTCCCACTACCTACAAAAAAGTATTTTGGCGCAAAGTCCTAAACGCAACAGGAAGTCAGCCATTTTGAATTTCCTTTACAATTTTTGTGCAGTTTTTGCCATTTTCAGTCCTCATACTTTAACAAACTCCTCCTATAGTTTTAATCGGATCATCTTCAAATTTGGTCAGTCATACAGGCCTTTGCGATGTTAAATTAAAAACTTTTTGTTAAAGGGCGTGTCCGTGGAAGCCTGACAAATTTTCATGTTTTGCCCATGGAAAATGACGTTGTTGTAACCATACAATGTCCAATCTGCCCCAAACTTCACATGATTGATAAGAGTCTTGGTCTGAACACATTTAAAGGCCAATATTAAGTTATAATCATAGCGCCACCTGCTGGCAACATGAAATTACTTGTTATACACTAACTTAAAGGGGAAGTGAAGCAGTCAGTAAAGTTTACATAATTTAGTAAACTGATTTCCACTTTAATTAAAAAAGATATAACAAATATGATTAATGTAACCGTTTTGTAGAAAAAAAATGATGTTTTTTAATCACTTTTGGAGCAAAGGCACCGCCATCTTGCAATACCACAGTGTGTGACGTCACGGGGTTGGTTTGCTCTGCTGGCCAGTGAAGTAATATAAGCATTTCTTTACTTTTTGAACACATGCTTGTTTTGAAATTGAGGAAGACAAACTTAAAAGGACTGTTGAGCCCATAATAAGTGCAATTGCTTATGCATTTGAGCTGATATGGCGAGGGGACTGAGCAGTACTACTATTAACGGGTGGAAGAAAATGTGAACCCGCTGGTTTGGTGTGAAACAATACGTGTTTCTGTGGAGACTCGTCAAGGCAGCCATTCTGACATAATTCTGTGTGCATTTGCTCAAGAAGACAAGAAAGAGAACTCAAATTGATACTCGCATATGCTATCCGAGCTGTGGCTTTTTGCATGCATTTATGTGCACGGAACCGTGTTATCACAGCGCGCAAGTACCGCATTGAAATCTCTTTAGCTCTGTCTTGTGCTTGAATGGCTTAAAACACTTTAATGTTTAAGCTGACAAGGCTTAAAACAATGATAAACTTTAAAATAATAATGTTAGAAGGATAAACTTGAGGAAGCCGATCGTTCAGATTAGTTAGATTAGTGATTAGTTACAGCAGGTAAGCATTGTATTCACTGGTGAACATAAATATCTTATATACCATAACTGGTGAACGATCCAGTGTAAAGCAAATATGTCTGAAAGGTCTGCCATATCAATAAAGATGCCACGTGAATGATATTATATGAAGCCTTTTTTGTTTACATCACATTGCACCTCGCATTATGAAAACAAAGTTTGGGATACCACGATCAAAACTTCGTGATTTAGACAGTTTGGTGTTGGATATTCATGCAATTATGGTGAAAACCAAGCACATTTGTGTGTTCAAAAAGTAAAGAAATGCTTATATTACTTCGCTGGCCAACAGAGCGAACTAACCCAGTGACGTCACACACTGTGGAATTGCAAAATGGCGGTGCTCTTGCTCCAAAAGCTGTAGCAAAACATCCCTTTTTCTTTAAAACGGTTACATTAATTGTGTTTGTTATATATTTTTTAATTAAAGTGGAAGTCACTTCAATTTTTAAAAAAATTTCTGACTGCTTTACTTCCCCTTTAAACATGCAATGTCCGATCTGCCCCAAACTTCACATGTTTGGTAAGAGTCCTGGCATGAAAATATCTACATGCCAATATTCAGTTATAATAACTAAAATATGCAATGTCCATTCTGCCCCAAATTTCTAGATAAACTCGATTTACCGCCCAGCCCTATGCATATCTCATACATACTTGCAGATATAAATATGAAACTCGGTAGGCATATAAATCTCACTGAGTTGAACAACTTTCGCACCGCATGTCATAGGCTCTGCCCAACAGGAAGTGAGCTATTCAGGGTTTTTTGAAAAGCACATGCATTAAACTTTTTAATACTCCTCCTAGGTTTTTCATCTGATTGCCTCCTAACTCGGTCAACATGATCACAAGACATTGCTGATGCTGAATTGCGATATCTCAAACAGTTTGGCCGTGGCAAGGCGACAAATTTATGGCAAAAAACACAGAAACCGGAAAGTGTGTTATATCTTGCACATACATTGTCTGATTTTGAAACTTCAGCCCTTTGTTCGTTGCATGATGCCGATCACATAGATGTGACTATTATCTCTAGTCTCTAGTTGTAGTGCCATCAACTGGCAGCAGAAAATGTCATTTTCAAAATGCTTTGAAATTAGCCTCTTTTTTTCCTGATTTGCTTCAAACTTAACCTAACAAATGTCAAAACATGGCAGATGTAAAACTGCAAAGGGATTCTTGATAGCTTAAATACTGTTGCCATGGCAACATGTCAAAATTAATGGCAGTTAAGCCATTATTATTGGCTTATTATGGTCAATAAATTTGAATATCACTCAATAAGTGCCATAATTAATGTGGATATAACTTTCACTTTAGAATAGGGGGTCAAATTGCCTTTATTAGTACTGTATTAATGGCAGTTTAGCCATAATTATTGGCTTATTAGGGTCAATAAATTTGAATATCACTCAATAAGTGCCATAATTAATGTGGATATAACTTTCACTTTAGAATAGGGGGTCAAATTGCCTTTATTAGTACTGTATTAATGGCAGTTTAGCCATAATAATTGGCTTATTATGGTCAATAAACTTGAATATCACTCAATAAGTGCCGTAATTAATGCGGATATAACTTTCACTTTAGAATAGGGGGTCAAATTGCCTTTATTAGTACTGTATTAATGGCAGTTTAGCCATAATTATTGGCTTATTATGGTCAATAAATTTGAATATCACTCAATAAGTGCCGTAATTAATGTGGATATAACTTTCACTTTAGAATAGGGGGTCAAATTGTCTTTATTAGTACTGTATTAATGGCAGTTAAGCCATAATTATTGGCTTTTTTAAACAGTAATTCAATATAATTACTAGCTTATTGTTCAGTCAACTTAATAAATGGTGAATTATAGAAATATATTTACATCACTACACAAAAATAATATATGGCTTATTAAGTTGTAAATAATGACTAAAATATGTTTACTGTCCATTCAGTTCATTATAAATTACTAGCTTATTTTTGTTTATTGATAGCATACATTTGTGTCTATAAAATGTTTAATAAATTGTAAACAATGGCTAATATGTCCTTATTATATGTCCAGTTAGTCATTAAATAAGTGTGTGGTCATGCTTATCTAATGCATTATTGTGAACAAGTTAATCATTAACTACTACTTTATTTATGCTTAACTAATGCATAATCTGAGCTCCCGCAATGGTAAGGTAATCATTAACTACTAGTGTGTTTGTGCTCAACTAATGCTTAATTGTGAACAAGTTAACCATTAATTAACGCTTAACTAATGCATTATTCTGGACCCCGATTCTAAAGTGTTACCAAAACGAATAATAAATATTTTAACAGTAACATTCCTAATAGAGAAACATTATTGCAATTTGGAATTATTGGAATTACTATTAAAACAACAGCGGTTGAGTAAGTGCATTTATTCAGCAACCACAATCGCTAACAATATTCGAGATCTCATGACAGAACACAGACTGGCTGAATGACACTTTCATTTAAGTCGAACAACTCACATGGAGATCGCTAAACTCCAGCTTATTTGTTTGTTGCTGTTTTCAGATCATCGTCAGTGCTTCCGCAATGAAGAACAAGCATTGCCAGATTGCAAAAAATAAGCAAAACACTGGGCAGAATTTTTTTGCGTCGTCTTTTTTCGTCAACGATATTGTATGTTGATATAGTCACAGTTATCGTTTATTGACCTTATTGCCGTCTCGTCATTGTCTCGTTATTCATGGGAAAAAAGCTTGTCAACGAACATTTTTCATCATACTTTCATTAACGAAATTAACACTATTACAGTCATTAGCTAAAACCAACAGGAAGTTGCCTATTTTGGTTTGAATGTGTTTTTTTTTAAATCAGGATGTGTATTTTTGCATACTCCTCCTAGTAGAATTCACAACAAACTTGATGCCAAAACATTGAGAAACCTGCATCGTGAACGGATGTTGGATATCTCAAATAGTATTGCCATGGCGATTTATTGCAGTAACAGTAAAAAGGGAAATAGTAATGTGCTTATATCTTTAAAGAGCAATATCCAAACTATTTAAAACCTTTTACAGCGTTCCCCCATAGCGACCCCTAGAGGACGCAGTTCGAAGTTCCCATGAAAGGGAACAAGCAATTCTGAGGAAATATGCTTAGTTATTAAATAAAATAAAAATGCAGTTAGTGCTTTAAAAATAAATATAAGGACTCTTTAAATCATAAAGGAAATTTACTTAAAGTATGTACTTTTGGTGACAATTTTATTTAATGAATTAAATCTAAATCTAAATAAATATTTGAGCAATTATAAAGATACAATTATAAAGATAAACCACTAGAACTCGATTGCTTGTTGTTATGATTATTTAGGAACAGCACTTATGAATGTAATGATTTTCACATTATGAATACCTTTATTGTGCATTACATATACAGTCTTCATCATTACCATTATCTCTATGTTTGCATAATATAACATCAACATTCTGATAAACTGCATTTCTGAAAAGGTAATAAAGAGTTGGAGTCTCTGCCATTAGTCAACCTGCTAATTAGAGATGAGTCTCACAAAGTCAGTGCCTTTTTATGTCCAAGAGACTGTGATAGATAAAGAGAGAGAGAGAGAGAGAGAGAGAGAGAGAGAGAGAGAGAGAGAGAGAGAGGGGGAG
>NW_015506112.1:298933-353490 GCF_001515645.1 Sinocyclocheilus grahami | reverse complement strand
GAGAGAGAGAGAGAGAGAGAAAGAGAGAGAGAGAGAGAGAGAGAGAGAGAGAGAGAGAGAGAGAGAGTCTGATCACAGCTCTGCATTTTAAAAGGCCATTTGCTAATCTGACATCACTATGTCTATTCAATTTATTAGTAGAGACACAGTCTGTATAATGGCCCAAACCATGAGCCATTTGAGCCAGTATGCTTAATACAGAAACACTGATGAAACATTCCCTGGAGAGGAATGGGAGGAAACCTTGAAAATAAATGTGATGGCCTACTGCATCCTTAAGAAGGCAAAACCTTAAAACAAAACAAGACAAAACAACATAACAAAATGACACACGGCTAGACAAGTCAAGACAAAACAATGCAAAACAAGACTGTGCTTAGCTTTAAATTCTCTTCAAATAAGTGAAACTCTAGCACAGAGCCTGCTGAACTTCAGAGGCATAAGTAAAAAGCAAAAATCAGCAAAAGCTCCCTTTGTTCTGTGTGATCAGCCCCTTAAGGATTTGATGTCTGGCTGTACTGCATGTACATCCATTTAAGACAGAGATCAGATTCAACTCTCAACACTTTCCTGTATTTTGTCTTCAAGGCTACAAGCACTGAAAATGTCTCCTTCTATGGAGATACAGTGTGGTAAATGGCATCAGAAATATCATTGCTTAATTACATAGCTCCAATCAAAATAGATATGCAAGTGATGCAACCAGAAGTGTGATTTTTGGTAAGGTTGATGCCAGGGGCATTTCTAGACTTTTTTGTCAGTACTGGGAGAAAATGATTCTCACACATAATACAGTAATATTCACTGATAAATAAGGATTTATCAGTAACATTAATTGGGGTAAAAAGTAATAAGTGTGTTCTCTTGACAAAAATCTAATTTTTTTTTTTTTGTCATATTCATTGGCTTTTGGATTATTGCAAGCTCTGTGACCAATACAAGTTTATGATTCTTACACATTTTGTTCTAATCTACACAAACAGGCACCCCTATTATATATTTTGAAGCCTAAAAACAATCACCCAAAGATAAATGCAGGGTACAAACAATCTACATGATGATTTCATGACTTGATCAGTCTTTATTTAAAATCCACATTTGGAAAGTTTGAGTGAGATGTTTGCAAGAGAGCAAATATAGACACAAAGAGTCTGTGAAAGTGACTAGTGAGAAGCAGGGCTTATTGACTAAATAAAAAATAAAAAAATATATATTTTTGTTGTCAAATAGTCGTTTGATCTCATATCACCTAATGTAAGGACCTGCAATAACACGGTTTGACCAGTAGCTCCGCTGTAGCTCCTGGCTGCAATCCAACAGAAGAAGACACACTTATGAGAAGAAGTGCAAACAAAGCTGAACCAGTACATTGTGGGAAAGTTTTACAAAACTACAAACAAAAAATGCTGCCATGTGTGAAAGCCCTGATATACTCACAGAGAAGTTCATTGTAGTTCTTTGTTTAGGAGTAAAAAGAAGTTTGATATACACAAACATTGGTTTACTGTTAGCGAACATCTCAACACTGCTGAGAGTGGCATTTAGATACATATGTTAAAATGTGCTGCGGGCTTTCCTCTCAATAACAAAATAAAAACACAACAAAAATGATAGCAGTGAGAAAACAGCAGTTAAGAAAGCATCTGATCACAGAGATGTGGATATTTGCAGGAGCTCTGCAATTTGGCACTCCGGTCATGTCACATCACATTTATTTAAATAACACTTTATAGAATAGACTGCTTTAAAGTGTCAGTGTCGCGTTCCGTTATAATTACAATTGATTTTATTATTATTATTATTTGCTATAAAGCAACTCTATATGTATAGGGATATGTATAGAATATGTATAACTCTAACAAATTGCAAAAGCTGAATAATCAAAAAAGTTAGTCTGGATATATTTCAAACTAATATTATGAGAGTGAAAAAAATCTGATCCAATATTATTACAATTTGATTGATTTAACCTAGTCCACACCCTCCTGCACATACCTGCAGCCCACACTTTGGAAAGCTCTGCTCTAGCAAATAAAATTGTATAATTTCATAACGAGAGAATATTCCATGTTGATAAGTAGCTTAAATTGGTCTGATTGGCTTTTCCCTTTAGAAGCCTTGCACTTTTAGACCTAAATGCCAGATGAGCTAATTGGCCACCACATGATCAGTCATAACATTGTGGCACCAGCTCTCCTGAACTCAAGTTCCAAACACAGTGACTTCATCTGACATCCAACCGTAGGAGACCAAAGATGACGTCAACCTTTGTTCGAAATGACAATAAAAAAGTTTTCACATCATTGCATCCATTGAATGACTCTTCATGTTTTCATGTGCATGACACGTTAACTATCTGTGCCTTGTGAAACTGCATCAAAATGCATTCAGCCTCACCTTTGCATTACCACGAGTGTTTTGCGAGTATGTGCGAGCGAATGTGTGTGTGTGAGTATGTGTTCTGAATAAAGAAGCCAGACTTGGCTTGCTGCCTGTACTCCAATCTGCTGATGGCCCCACTCGTGACGCCAAGGGAAGCGGGAGCCATTTTTAGCGATGAGGTCATCCTTAATTAAGCACCAAAGCAAGTCAGCTGAGGCTCTCCAATTCGTTATCTCCACTCATCCTGAAGGACACCCTTTTATCTCCTTTTAATTGAATCTCGCTTCAGACAAGCTGGCTTATTGACAAGCATCGGCACTCTGGGACGGCGCTCCACTCAAAGGCGCTGTCGGAATTGTTATGTAAACAAAAGGATAGCCCTCCACGGAGTGAAGGCTCGACCCTCGGCGGTGTCGGACAGTGACGGATTCCCGATAAGAAACCTGCTGTGACGGGAGGCTGAAATGGAGATGAGAATCAAGGATCGAATGTCCTACAGAGCGCTGTCTGACAGCGGAGCTGTGAGATGACATCATTGGCATGTGGCGGCTGGTTCCCTCTGCATTTCCCCCCACCCATCCTGCAGACTCCCATTATGTGTCCGCAGCGAGGAACAGTGAAAGATACTCACACTCTGACACCCTTCTCGTCGTTAATTAGCGGATTTGGAAGAAGCGTGCTTCTTCCAGGCTGCCGGATGAACAGGAACGCTACCTCGCCCAAATTAAGAAACTCAGACCAACATGTGTGGTCTTGCGACTGCGAAATCCCGCTGCAGCATGAAGCGCCGTCGGCAGTCTTTATGAGACAAGTGCGTTACGTCATGTGTCGGCGTTCATTATGCATGAAACTTCGGAATTGCATGAGATATCAGAAACTTCAGAAGCAGCTGTTTTGTAAAGCATTGTAGCTGGTGGCAGAAATACCATAAAAATAACCACAAATATTGCCACTGAAAAAGTAAGACATAGTATCCTGCCCTAAAATGTGAGCTTCATTTGAGAGCAACTCATTGGCTAAACATTGATTGTCATAAATGATTCAGGAATGAGATCTCCCTGATATCCAGCAATGAGATTAAGTAGAGAGGGAATGGAGACTTTTGATGAAGCAATGAAACATTTGTAGTTGCATAAGATATCTTAATATACCAAAGATACCAAAGCTGCAATCCAACATTTATCCCACAATCTATACACACAGCATTTTACAGCTTTTTACTCTTACTGTATTTCAAAGAGCATCTCATTTGAGTCTGTTCTCTCCTAAACAGCAATGATATTAAAAATAGAGCAAACGTTGCTTGATTAAGCAATCTTGCTTCTCTTTTATAGAGATGATCTCATACCATGCTCAGATTTGCCAAGATACCAAAGTCTGCAACCAAACGTTTGAGATCTCATCTGCAAAAAGCACAAACACTGAGCAAAGCAATTTTAGAAAATAAAAGCAAATGCGTTATGTCATCATGTCTGTATGCGCTCTATTCGGTTATCGTCCACCATGTACGAATGCTTCTGGAAAATTTTAAAGCAGTTGGCCCTAAATCAAATGGACAAATGTGGGGGGAAATGAAAGAATCGGATGAGAGAAAATGACTTGACCTGCTGTGCAGCTGACATTTGTCTAAGTCGGTTCCATTTCCAAAATGTGAGTATGAAAAGGCACTACGGTTTGGCTTTATGCAATCTCCGTTAAATTTGACAAGGTCAGAGCTAACAGATAGTAATATCCATGAGACATCTCACTTGGTTCCTCCAGCACTACACAAGTCCTCGACTGTGCCAGTGAGCTGTGCTTCCGGAAACGGATGCCATCTAGAGGTTTACAACTTTGCTGTCTATGTGGCAATAATTCAACACTTTCCTTATCGAAAGGCAACAACATTCCAATCAAAATGTTCACAACACGTCTTCATTGAAGAAAAAGTCCCATTCATCCAGCTTTTCCTGTCAGGTGACTGATCTATTCAACCAGACATTGTTGTTGTGAGTTGTGTAAAATTTGAAAAATACCATCATGAAGATATTATGTACATGCTATGCCACTTTATTCCACTGTATGACCCACGTGATGCTTTATTACATGAAACTCTTGATCAAAATGCTCACGTGAGAATTTTCTTCTTTTGATTTGATGATATACTACTTCTATTTGAGTACTGTTTCCTTGTATGGAAGCTGATATTTTGCCTGACGTTTATGACCCTTGCATGCATCCTGGAAAATGTCCTTATTCGTTTTTTCATTATATATACATTATATATAATGTCTGTCAATCTGTTGCCATTGTGCTGTAACTTTGTGCACAGGAAATAAGTGATGCTTTTTTCCTCCGTAATTATATACTAAATAGTTGATTTTGGCTTGTCTGATGTTTTGACTGCATCCATGATGGAATCATTCTGACTTTTTGGACAGCTAGTTTTACTTGCATTACGCGCAACTCCAAAAAGTAAAAAAAATAATTAAATAAAACAGAGTTTTCCTGTAACAGGCAAATTAAAATAATTTACCAGACAACTCTGGTGCCCAAAAATGAAGGATCAAACTATTGATTCTAAATCAGCGATCAATATGACTTTAATATAATTGTAACACTCTCATCCACCACAATCCATTTTTTTTAATTCAAAGAAAAAGTGTTAAAGTGGAGACAGTAAAAGTACAGAAAGCGAGTCTGGTCTTGTCTGAACCCATTAGAATTGGCTTGCAGTTGTTGAACGTGTAAAACCTTCCTCGTCCTGCTGTGCGAATATGTGTCAGCCAGGCTCAAGATGTTAACCTAATGGTAACGTGTGGTGACACATTATTGCCGAGAATCTGATTTTATGTGTACAAAATTGTGAGGCAAACAGCGTGTAATAAAGATGTTTATAGACGGCAAGACAAAAACATTCTGGCTTCCCAGCACTGGTCAGCACAAAGCCAAACATTTTATTTAGTTTAATTAGTAAATGCAAAACATATTTGTGGGCAGTGAGTCAACTGCCTTAGGTGAACTCAGTGGTTGGTTGTGATTTTTTTATTTTTTATTTTTTTATCACAACATGAGTTCGTCTATGGAGCCCAAAAGAGAGAAGGGGTGTTTGGCTGATTTAATTTTTTTTTTCCTTCACTTTTTAACTGTACAGTCTTCGTGGCCAAATATAAATATTACAGTCTAAGCACTGGTTTTAAAAAGTGTTCAGATCTGTACTGATTGTTCACTGCAGATGGGAACTTGGCCAAAGTCATGAATCTCAAGTGAAACATTTATGCATTTAGGCCAGCATCTTTGAACAGAACATAAAACAAAGTCAAATTAGGATGGCAGGAAGACAACATTATGCGATTTCAATTTTTCCTTTCTCTTTGGAGTGTTACAAGCTCTTGGTGCATAAAGAAGATCTGTAAAGTTGCAAAGACTAAAGTCTCAAATCCAAAGAGATATTCTTTTTAAAAGTTAAGAGTCAACTACGCCTACCTAAAACGGCTCGTTCTAACACGCCCCCACATATCTACGTCACAATGTGGGAAGATTTGCATAACGCTGCCCAAATGTTCACGCAAAGAAAGAAGGCATAACTTTTATTCTCGCTGTAGTATTGTTGCTGCCGCCATGTCGTGAAGACACTGTGTGTTTCGTTGTGAAAGCGAAACTACTTTGTTTGGTCTTCCAAAAGAGGACGATATCCGCTTCGTCATGCCTAGAGCTGATCCGTGCTGGTTGCTGAGGAAATACAACAACTTTGCGCTGTGGATCGCCGGATCGGCTTTCACCGTGGACGAAGCGGAGTCCAGCCCGGGGTCGTCACATGTGGTTGCCGCAAGCCCGCCGGCAGTGTTGGGAGTAACATATTACAAAATTAATATAATATTACAGTAGTATATTACTTTTTGCTGCAACGCAGTAATATAACGCATTACTAATACAATTTGGGTAATATTATTACTCGTTACAATCTCAGTAACACAAGTTACAACAACATATTTGAAATCAAAATTAATTGGTGAATTTACCACCACCGCAAAACAGCATAGGAGAAAAAAATTCCGTGGGTAAAATTGTTTGTTTCCTGTTGCTGAAATTAGATGGTTGAGATGACTGCAGAGACGGATTCTACATTTGTGAGATGGACACACTCCTGTTATTTTCAGTTCATCGGAGAAAAGGATAAGAATGCATAGTCAGGTGCAATATATGCGACACGAAACTCTCAACATGGAGAAATAGCACGAGTAAAACCTGGAAACACCTGGACTGGTGCCACTAACACTAAGTTATCGGAGAGAGCTGCGGGGTCTGATGTCAGCCAGGCTCAAGATGTTAACCTAATGGTAACGTGTGGTGACACATTATTGCCGAGAATCTGATTTTATGTGTACAAAATTGTGAGGCAAACAGCGTGTAATAAAGATGTTTATAGACGGCAAGACAAAAACATTCTGGCTTCCCAGCACTGGTCAGCACAAAGCCAAACATTTTATTTAGTTTAATTAGTAAATGCAAAACATATTTGTGGGCAGTGAGTCAACTGCCTTAGGTGAACTCAGTGGTTGGTTGTGATTTTTTTATTTTTTATTTTTTTATCACAACATGAGTTCGTCTATGGAGCCCAAAAGAGAGAAGGGGTGTTTGGCTGATTTAATTTTTTTTTTCCTTCACTTTTTAACTGTACAGTCTTCGTGGCCAAATATAAATATTACAGTCTAAGCACTGGTTTTAAAAAGTGTTCAGATCTGTACTGATTGTTCACTGCAGATGGGAACTTGGCCAAAGTCATAGTGAAACAGTGAAACATTTATGCATTTAGGCCAGCATCTTTGAACAGAACATAAAACAAAGTCAAATTAGGATGGCAGCATTATGCGATTATGCGATTTCAATTTTTCCTTTCTCTTTGGAGTGTTACAAGCTCTTGGTGCATAAAGAAGATCTGTAAAGTTGCAAAGACTAAAGTCTCAAATCCAAAGAGATATTCTTTTTAAAAGTTAAGAGTCAACTACGCCTACCTAAAACGGCTCGTTCTAACACGCCCCCACATATCTACGTCACAATGTGGGAAGATTTGCATAACGCTGCCCAAATGTTCACGCAAAGAAAGAAGGCATAACTTTTATTCTCGCTGTAGTATTGTTGCTGCCGCCATGTCGTGAAGACACTGTGTGTTTCGTTGTGAAAGCGAAACTACTTTGTTTGGTCTTCCAAAAGAGGACGATATCCGCTTCGTCATGCCTAGAGCTGATCCGTGCTGGTTGCTGAGGAAATACAACAACTTTGCGCTGTGGATCGCCGGATCGGCTTTCACCGTGGACGAAGCGGAGTCCAGCCCGGGGTCGTCACATGTGGTTGCCGCAAGCCCGCCGGCAGTGTTGGGAGTAACATATTACAAAATTAATATAATATTACAGTAGTATATTACTTTTTGCTGCAACGCAGTAATATAACGCATTACTAATACAATTTGGGTAATATTATTACTCGTTACAATCTCAGTAACACAAGTTACAACAACATATTTGAAATCAAAATTAATTGGTGAATTTACCACCACCGCAAAACAGCATAGGAGAAAAAAATTCCGTGGGTAAAATTGTTTGTTTCCTGTTGCTGAAATTAGATGGTTGAGATGACTGCAGAGACGGATTCTACATTTGTGAGATGGACACACTCCTGTTATTTTCAGTTCATCGGAGAAAAGGATAAGAATGCATAGTCAGGTGCAATATATGCGACACGAAACTCTCAACATGGAGAAATAGCACGAGTAAAACCTGGAAACACCTGGACTGGTGCCACTAACACTAAGTTATCGGAGAGAGCTGCGGGGTCTGAGAAGTGAAAAAATACGGCGGACAAGCGCAGTGGAGACAAGCAAAATTAAGTTTAACTAAAAATAACAATTTGTTTTTATTAAATCGTAGTATTATAATGATTATGCGAAATATTTGACTTAAATAGCCTAATTAACAGATTAACAAAACGAAAGGAAAAGACTGAGAGATATGCTGAGTTTGGTAGGCTATCGTTGTGGCGCGGCGCACTACAAAAGTCCACGGAAAGGAAACCGAGATGACAGAAATAAAAGTAAACACATTGCAGTTTCGAATGATCTGTATGACCAAAAATGACTTTTTTTATTGTTTGTTTCTGCTGTTCGATCGCGCCGGCGCCTCACGCATGCACATCTACAGCATTGCAAATGATGCAGCCTGTTCAATTTCAGAATAAAATACAGTCAACCAAACATATAGATACTCTGGTTAATAGTGCGTACGTAGTACAATCCATGCTGAGCTCGGGCCAAACACACATTTGCTCATGTGATGAGGATGTTTTTTAAGCGCGTTAAGTAAGCCTGGTTTACATCATAAATAATAGTTTAGCATTCAAATACATCGCAAATATGGACACATTTAATTGGATTAATGCCGAATGAGAGAGGTGGGCTGCGCGAGAACGCCGTTTGCGTTCAGTTTCGCATTGAATTAGCCTAATTGGTTTTGGCCTGTTTAGCAACTTATACATTTTCATGCTTGTTTTCTTCTGAAACTGTTCAAAATACCTTTAACCAGGAAATTAACGTTCTTAGAATTGACAAGACGGTTGACCCTGAGTGGTCAGCTAAATATCTACAGTGGATCTAAAATATGAATAGTTAATTATAACTAGTTATGGTTAATTATTCATATTTTCCATGAGCTGATTTGCTACAGCCTATAGGCTAGGTAATGTGTTTATTGTTTGTACATTATAACATTTCGCTTTATTTACCGGTTATTATCCTATGTAATAATACAGTTTGTGCGTATCTGTGTTTAACCTAAACTACAACGTAACATTAATGTAGACCTACATACCGGTATCTAAATATGATTTTATAATTGTATGCTTTATAGACCTACTACATTACCCTCCACTGGCTGTAGAATGAGCAGCAATAAACAACATTTTGGCATTTTATAATATTATAAAAAGGATATTTTGGTGAAAGTAACTCAAAAGTAGTGTAACACATTACAATTCAGAGACAGTAATATTGTAATGTAACTAATTACTTTCAAAATACAGTAACTAGTAATATTTCATGTATTACATATTGGAAGTAACTTGCCCAACACTGCCATTCTCAATTCCGACCGCCACTGCTCACTCAAGCCGGCCTCCGCTCACTCTAGGCCTCTGGCCTCCGCTCACTCTAGGCCTCTGGCCTCTGCTCACTCAAGGTCGCCGTGTGTGACGCTGGTTCGTTGTGAAAGTGAAACTACTTTGTTTGGTCTTCCAAAAGAGGACACGACTAGAAATCAGTGGTTAAGTTGTATTTACAACACTGTTCCAGAACAGTTTAACCCAAATATTCAGATGTGTCCAGCACATTTTATGAAGGACTGTTTCCTGATCCTGGGAGAGTAGACTACAATGCCGGCTGTTCTGACTCACAGACTGTAAGTATGTTTTTTATATTTAAAGAATTAGCCACTGATGATTCAAACGTGAGTTTTGAGCAGTGTAGAGTAGCACTTGTTGTTTGTCATTTCTCTGATCACAAATGCAGACATGGTTTTATGTTTACGTGGCGCGATGCAACGCAACTCGTAAAAAGACAGTATAAGTCATTATAATCCGTAATTATGTCCCCACTGGATGCAACAAATGCCTGGTTTATAATGGGTTTTAATGTTTTTGTCTCGTCGCTCCGACCGGACAGGGCATCACAATATGGTAAGGGGTGTAACATTTCCGTCACACGCTTGTGGTATTCGGCCAATCACAACGCACTTGATAGCTGGCCAACCAGAGCACACCTCGCTTTTCAGACCGATGAGCTTTGTAAAAATCGACGCGTTTCAGAAAGGCGGGGCATAGAGGAGAAACAATAATGTACAGTATGTGGAAAATAATGTGTTTTTCGAACCTTAAACCGCATAAACACATTGCATTACACCAAATACACAAAATAATGTTCTTTTTAGCAGCATCATATGACCCCTTTAAAAAATTTACATAAACATTAAAGGGGCTTAAATTGGAAGTAAACAGGCCAGTTAAAAAACATTCGTTCAACATTCAACACACAAAGGGCAAATTAACTTGGCTTTTATGTATTAAAACATACTATCGTGTTACTAACTTGTTGACATAAAGCCTGCAAAGCTGGAAACTTTCTGATGTCTCTGCAGGAATACCAGGAATGAAGGTAACATAACTTGTTTCCATGTAGCGGAGTAAGCAGTTTCAAGCATGTTTACTTCCAAATGTATTCAACAATCAAAACAAATAAATAATTATATGCTGCCTTTTTAGGACCATTCATTATTTGCGTTATGTCATGATTCATGACAATTAAGTAATTAATTTTCTCTGCAAATTCACATTACTGTAATATAGACATTTTACTTTTGAGCTTCTTTTCAGATTTAAAGTTTTGCACTTGCTAATAATCTTTACAGGATTTTAGTAACTCTAACATGTCTGGTAAGTAACACATTTTTTGAGATGAAAAGACATGGTATAAATAAATGGGGGCGACAAAGGTGCATGCAAATGATTAAACTTAAGTCAATAAATACATATTTATCAGTAACATTAGAATGAAATCAGATGGTTAGATGTGAGAGGCTGAAAAATAGGAGGGTATGTATTCATTCATTCATTTTAGTGCTGTCAATCAATAAAAAAATTAAATAAAAAAAAACTAATTAATCACTTTTTTTTCCTGAAATTAATCGCGGTTAATCCCACCTAACATTAACGTTTTTATATATACTTTTATATTTCAGTAATTTCACATTCAACCTTAAAATTAACGTAGAGAGATCATAAAGACAGTATATTTTTAATATTTGTTTAATGGCATCACTGATACTAATACTACTGAAATTGTTTGTTTTTTTCCCCCAAGTATTTAACCATTGACTATAGCCATTCAGCATTACAGTATAATTGAGATATATCAATTATAACATTTATAAGACTTTAAAAATAGCTTCTAATTTACATGAACTTCACATAAACCAATTATAATATATATTATATTTAGCTACCTGCGCCCTTCAGCAAGTAGAACGTGAAATATACAGAAACTGAATAAAGTAATCAAACACTAAATTATAAATTAAGATGAATTATTAAAGCTACAACAATTATTGATTTGCTCTTTTTTGATTATTTTGTTCTTTGATGAACAGACATCACAGCAGCTGGTTATTAGGTTATGTTGGCTGCTTTAAGAGCTGCTGCTGCTGAACATGATGCGGATCTGACACACATCTCTTTATCTATTCGGGTGTGTTGATGAGGGAGACAGTGCTGGGCTGTTCCAGGACAGTTTTGAAAGAGACATGCTCTTAAATCTGACTCATATTTAACAAATACTTACATACATGCATAGGTTTAAGGCAGCTTTAATCGCCTTTTTGGTAACTTCATGAGCTAACTGACGACCTAACTATGACATTGCGTACTTGTAGTTTCTTTTGTGCTTTAATAATACAGGCTACAGCGAGCGCCGGCGCATTTGTGCATTCATTGAAGAGCACGTGCTATGAGCGCAGTATATCGGCTGACAGGACTGGTTTTACTGACTTATGGCCTGACAACATCTCATCTGATCGCAGTTCACTGTTGTTATACTGAAGCTCCTCGTCACCTGTATCTTTTCCGCACTCGTTCGTCTAGTGCCTGGCACTGAGGTGAAGGAGTGCACGTCTTTAAAGTAGTCCATTTGATGTGCTCGTAAAGACGTTCTGCGTCTAAATAAATGCAATTCTTGTCAAGAAAAAAAAGACAGAAGCAGCAGTTGTGAGTGGGGTGGCCAGCCATAGCTCTGCCACATGTTAATTGCATGAAATATTTTTAACGAGTTAAACTGAAAAAAAAAAGATTGCCTGTGTTAATGCGCTAATTTTGACAGCGCTAATTTATTTAAGACATCATTGCAAAGAGAAAATCAGGAGCAGCAATTTACTGAATTGTTTCATTGAAAAAACAGCACAACAATACCAGAAATTTGCATGAAGAAACTTAACGTAAATATTTGTTTAACTAGTAAATATTGTGTCCTCGTTGACGGTGATAGCATTTCTTTTCCCAGGCATCCTGTCTTAAACTGCCAAATTTCCTCCTTGAAGAATTCCAATTTCCAAATGTCTCCCATTATTCCACAAATCCGCATATTTCATATTGAAACAGCTGATCCCTTTGTTGTAAAACAAAGAGTCTATTTTAGCCTCAGATTTTACAGAATGTGATGCATGTTCCAAAAGATGTTTGAATCGAAGACAAAAAATAGCCCCCCTGTCAGTGTGTCTTTCACCTTTGATTATGATCACCGTCTGATAAACACAGGATAGAAAAATGAGCATGTTGTCATTGGCAGGTTTTCTTAGGGGCTTTCACACGGAGCAGTGCTTTCAAAGTTTGGTTAATTTGATACGAAAGTGGTTTACTAAGTCCACTCGTGGCCTGTGGTCTGGGGTGTGTGGAAGTGAAATGATCTTGATGACATATAATTTGCAGAATTGTTTGCTTATGGTTTATATCTCTCATGCAGTGCTGTCCTCTGTCTTAATTATATCTTTAGAGAACAGCTTGCATTCTTTGCACCTCTAGCATCTGCTGCAGACAAACCCAAGTGGCGTTCCTTGTGCATTTTTTTGATATATAAAGAAGTTTTAGGGCCCTATTAAATTTGTTTTATTTTCCCCAACATTTTGTGTTAGTTTTACCTTTTTGCATGCAGTTTTTTTTCTGCATTCTTTTTTTTTCTTCTGTTTTGATAGTTCTGTTTCAATGGTTCAATTACATTTTAGTAAATAAACTTGTCTAATTAATTGAAATCATGAAACTTACATTAAAAGATTAACACAATTGACATTTCAGGGTCCTATTAAATCAGTTTTATTTTATTTTTTTGTATTTTTCCTAAATTCCATGTTTTCCATTTTAATTATTCTGTTTTAATTGTTTTATTAAAGCATGTCAAATCAATTGAATTCATAAAACATTAACAATTAAATTTAATTAATTATTATTATTATTATTATTATTATTATAGTGCCCTATGAATGACTGATTTTTTTTTTTTTTTTTTTTCATTTTATTTTCATTTATTTATTTACTTTTTTTATGTTGTTTGCTTTAAGTTTTCTGGATTTATGATTTTATACAAATGTATTATCAAAAACGCTGATAATCAAATGAAAAAAAAAAAAATATTATTATTATTATTATTGTTGTTGTTGTTGTTGTTATTATTATTATAGTGCCCTATGATTGATTGCTTTTTTTCCATTTATTTATTTACTTATATTTAATTTTTTAATTTTTTTATATTGTTTGCTTTAATTTTTCTGGATTTATGATTTTATACAAATATATTATCAAAAATGCTGACAATCAAATGAAAAAAATATATATATTATCACTATTATTATTACTACTACAATGAGAAGTGCATTCTACTGTACAATAGCAATATATTTCTGTCACAATTTCTTCAAGTTAAACTTCTATTCTGACATGTTGTCATGAAGACCTTTGAAAAACTTGCAGCGCTAGTTCACGCAGAGACACACAGAACATGCATACTTTATATTTCAAAGTCTTGTTGCACTTAATATGCACACATCTGTTAACAGTCTGCTATTCTTAATTTATAATGTTTCATTTATATAACATTTGTATTAATTGCACAGCACTTTGGTACAACATTTGTTGTTTTTAAAAGAGCTTTATAAATACACTTACATTTATTTTATTGTATTGTTCGAACATTTGAACGCACGGTTCGGACCCAAATTGAACAATGGGACAATCAAACTCTGTTTCGGACCAAGCAGTTGAACTACATGCAAAAACAGCCTCACATGACCAACACAACACGAGACCACCAGCTGATCTCAGGTCAGCGTTTAGGGCCGCTGGAGGGTGTAATCCTGCAGTCAGTCTCTCTAACTGATCAGAATCAAAGACGTCACACCATCTGTCCTCCTGCCAGGAATTGTCTTCATCCTCTGTTTTCACTCATCAGCACTCCTCCTTCTGCTGGATGGATTGCTTGCGATGACTAAACCCGGCCTGTTCAACCTTAACATTTCATCTCTCCTCTTTTATTAGATTCCTGTCACCTAAACTCTGACTCACAAGCCATGACTCGGACCGACGGCTACAGGTCACTGCCAGTCACACAGACTGTTAGTATCTCGTCTTCATCTCCCTCTGCTCCTGTAACCCTGAAATCGTAGTGCCATGGAAGCTTAACTAGATTTGACCAGATCAACAAGCCAATCAGTTATGTATTCAGACTCTGACCGCAGGCTGCGAGGACAACATCACTGTAGAGCCCAGACTGAACTGCAATTTCCCAGCACAGGGAAATTAGATTTCTAAATTGATCACTGGCATAAGAATGGAACATTCACATCTAAATGATTGGAAGCATCTCGTAAGATTGAACAAGGTCCATTAGGCCAAAAGAAATAGTGAAAATTAAGGGGAGGGGGGGAATCCTTCTATGCACAACACACTGTCAGGTTGAGTAGAAAAACACATAATGGCAAGAAATTAACTGTATTGTTCACATCAATAAACTCATGTACCCTACTGGTCAAAAGTTCAGAATAATTTAGATTTTTTTTAATGCTTTTGAAAGAAGTCGCTTCTGCTCACCAGGCTGTATTTATTTGGTTAAAATACAAGGGAAAAAGTAGTAAAAAAAAGTAATAAAAGTAATACAAAGTAATATTGTAAACTAAACTGAAATAATTATTTTCTATTTAAATATATTTTAAAATGCAATTAATTCCTGTGATGGCAAAGCTGTAGATTCATTGTTTTTATTATTTAAGTTATTATTTAATTTATAATTGTATTATTATTTAATTTAATTTTTATTATTTTTTTATTTGATCGTTTTTTGTTTTTTTTCAGGAGCCTTTGATGAATAGAAAGTTCAAAAGAACAGCATTCATTTCGAATATTTATTTTTTGTAACATTAAAATGTCTTTACTGTCACATCTATGTTAAATTTTTACCAACATTTTTGAATGGACATGTATCAGTTTTGAAACAAATATTAAGCAGCAAGAACTTTTTAACATTGAAAATAACCAGAAGTGCTTCTCGAGCAGCAAATCAGCATATTAGGATGATTTCTGAAGGATCATGTGACACTGAAGCCTGGAGTAATGATGCTGACAATTCAGTTTTGATCACAGCAATAAATTACAAATTTACAATCTATTCAAATCAGGGGCAATTCTAGGATTTTCATTTTAGGGGGGCTCAGCCCTCAATGGAGGATAGAATAAAATTATAAATAGATGATAGATAGATAGATGATAGATAGATAGATAGATAGATAGATAGATAGATAGATAGATAGATAGATAGATAGATAGATAGATAGATAGATAGATAGATAGATGATAAAGAAAGCAAGAAAGAAAGAGGATTAGGGCCAAGCAATAATAAAAAAAATAAAACCATCTCGAGAATAAAGTCATTATGTTTCAAGAATAAACTCATTAAATTACGAGAAAAAAGTCATCAAATTGCGAGAAAAAAAGTTGAGATAAAATGTTGAGAATAAACGCAGTTAAATTACAAGAAAAAAGTCGTTAAATTTCAAGAAAAAAACTCGTTCAATTTCGAGAAAAAAGTCGAAATAAAATGTTGTGAATAATATCATTAAATTACGAGAAAAAAACTTGTAAAATATCAAGAAAAAAGTCGAGAATAAACACACTCGTGTCATGTTCATTTCATCTCATTGGACAGCATTGTTTAGTGTCTGCAGTGGGGTGGATTAGAGAGTAATGCACTGGAGAGTAGCGCTGATACGATCGACTGGGTTCAAGTCTGTTTTTTGCCAAACTCACTTTTCTTCCTTTTCTCATCACATATCACATCGGAAAAGTGGAAATCAATTGCTTAACGAGTATTTAACGAGTTCTTTCTCGTAATTTAATGAGCTTATTCTCAACATTTTATTTCCTTATTCTCAACATTTTATTTAGACTTTTTTCTCCAAATTTTAACGAGATTTTTTCTCGAAATTTAACAACTTTTTTTGTCATAATTTAATGAGTTTATTCTCAACATTTTATTTTGACTTTTTTCTCCAAATTTTAACGAGATTTTTTTCTCGAAATTTAACAACATTTTTCTAGTAATTTAATGAGTTTATTCTCAACATTTTATTTAGACTTTTTTCTCCAAATTTTAACGAGATTTTTTTCTCGAAATTTAACAACTTTTTTCTAGTAATTTAATGAGTTTATTCTCAACATTTTATTTTGACTTTTTTCTCGAAATTTTTACGAGATTTTTTCTCGAAATTTAACAACTTTTTTTGTCATAATTTAATTAGTTTATTCTCAACATTTTATCTCGACTTTTTTTCTCGCAATTTAACGAGTTTAATCTCAACATTTAATCTCGACTTTTTCTTGAAATTTAACTATTTTTTTCTCGAAATGTAATGACTTTAATCTCGAGATGGTTTTATTATTTTATTATTGCTTGGCCCTAATCCTCTTTCATAATAAATAAATACATACATAAAAAAAAATATTATATATATTATTTTAATTTATGTATGTATGTATTTATTTATTGCTTTTTTATGTTTGACTAATAGGGTAGGGTGGTATAGCCTACTAAACTTATCGCGGTATTCCACTGTATTGCATAGATGGGTATAACATTTGAGTAATGATCACAGCAATAAATTACAAATTTACAATATATTCAAATATAAAACAGCTATTTTAAATAGTGATATTTCACAATATTACGTTTTGTTTTTCTGTTTATCAAATAAATGAAGCCTTTGTAAGCAGAAGAGAATTCAAACAATCTTATAAACAATCTTAATTATTCCAAACTTTTGACCAGCAACGCAGTTCCCCTTGTATTTTAAGAAGTTGTTTTTGCACAGACTTTATTACAATTCAGTGTGAAGCGGGCGTTCTTCTCTGTAAAAGTGTTCATAAGCCTGCGAGTGGCGCTTACCTGTGTAGATTTCTGCCTCTGACAGGTCCTCTACTCGCTTGTGTTGAATGATGTAATCTGAAACCTTGTAGCCAATCAGGGGTTCCACATCAATCCATTCCAGCGCCACCATCGTACTGGAGGGTTCCAGGTGTGAAGCCAGTCTCAATCTGCGAAAATAAAGACAAGCCAGCATTGTGTGTATGTGTTAGTAGGATTTGACAGAATGGCTCTGTTCCAAAACCCACCGAGCTGCTTAAGCAGGAGGCATTTTAAGGCACCATAGATGTGACTCTGAAGCAAAGGCTATTATAAACAGTAGGCAGAATACTTAAGACACCTTGAGGAATTCACTAAGAATGAATTAGACACAAGAGCGACACAAGCTCTCTGCCCTGATTTCAGACAACGACACGAATAAGGCAGTACAATCTGTGCTGAACATAATTTGCATGAGGCAGTTTGGATCTTGTTGGCCGGAAATTTTTTGTTTATTCCTTTCACAAAAGAGTCTGAAAATAGTCTGAATCACAAAATTGTCCATTTTATTTTTCCCACTACCTTTTTAAAAATGTGCAGTTTTTTTGTTTGTTTTTTAATTAATATAAACTAATAATTAATTTATTCATCAAGGATGCATTGATGCATTTTTAAAAAAATATATATTTTTCAAAACAAAATTATCAAATAACCCGAAGAAAAAACAAGTATCAGATTGCACAAAAACATAAGCAGCACAACTGTTTTCAACATTGATAATAATCAGAAATGTTTCTTGGGCAACATATCAGCATATTAGAATGATTTCTGAAGGAATAAATTACATTTCACAATATATTTGCATAGAAAACATATCTCACAATATTACCTTTTTGCTGTATTTTCAATCAAATAAATGCAGCCTTGGGGAGCAGAAGTGACTTGTATAATATTTTGAAAATATTTTGTATATTTCATTATGTGACTCAGCATTTAATGTAATGGACATACTGACTGAGTCAGCAAACGATTGCCTTGATGAGACGCTGCCTCACAATTTGGCAGTGAACATGAGGCATATTTGGCAGCATCATATGTCTTGCCTAAGGCTAGGATGCCTTAATATTCTGCCAAAAAAGAGGTGCCAGGAATCAAGTATTGCATAAAGATGCTTGCAGGTGGGGGTAACTTACACGGGCCGCCGCAGGGGGCTACAGTTGGGAAGCCCGTCTTTGCCAAGCGCCGTCAGGTCACAGCGGCACCAGTTCTCGATGACATCACCCTTCCCCGCACACCAGTATGAGCTCATCATGGCACTTTTGAAGGCCTGCAAAATAAACGGCACAGGTGAGAAAAACGCAATTATCTCCACGAGAAAACGTCCTTCTGCCGTACTCGATGAGTCACCACGAGTCGCCAACAACACGCTCTGCCACCTCCACTCGAAAAGTAGTGTATCTCTGTGAAGTTAGGCAGGCTAAGGCCATCTCAGGCCACTTTGCACAGACAAGAACCTGACAAGATTTAATTGGAAACTGTCCCAAAAAAGGTCAGGCCACGTGTGAATGTCAAGAGACTCTTTCTCTGGGGCAATAATAAGACAAGTGCGGGGCAGAGAAGGAGGGGGCAACTGAGACACAGCCGAGAGTGAGAGGTTGTGACTCCTTCTAAAGCCGCCTTTCCACTATTACCGATAGACAGGAAGTAATTATCTTCCAGTGCAGAGTAGTCCAGGAGCTACGTTGAGTACTGACTAGCTGTCGACCGGCTGACGTGAACTCTGCATGTTTGGTGATTAGATTAAATGCTTTGGATGATTCTGCTTCAAATGAATGCAATGTATCCGGTGTGTGATCTGTCAGTTGCCCAAACCGCGACGCAGATCTTCGGAAAGAGTACTGAAATCTCTGGATTAAAACAAGTGAAGAAGCAGCAGAAACAAGCGACTATGTAAGCAGATGCATAGGCCTATGTAAAATAACGCCATTATCAAACATTAAACAGCACATAAATCAAAGCTGCCTAACATTACCAAATTAAATGCCGACTCAGGAAGTGCTTTGGATCTGTGTTTCATCTTTGTTTTCATCACATATCCAGACGCAGTCTTTGACAAAAACATTTTCTCAGCTTTTTGCTTTTTAAATGAAACCTACACACATTCAAATGTTGATATATAAAAAAAGAATGCATGAAACTAGAAGTAGACGTGAGATATGGCTGTATATCGGCACTGCTGTGATTCAGCCGTAGAAGTTAATCACCGTAGGTAATCACAGTGTGCCGATATACAGCCATATATCACGGTTACAGGTGTGATATTGCGTTTATACAACAGTTCGATGGCACGAGTATATAAATTAATATGAAACAACAATGGAGTGTCTTTAAAAAACGTCTTTTGTGCGGAACTACTTCCTTCTGCCACAGATTAAAATCTCAGTTTGACAGTTTAACAGCTGAACTCAAGATCCATTACTAATTTGAAAACATCACTTTGGAACTAGTAACGAAGGAACGCTGAGTTGCTTCATTAAAAGGTTATTGTATTACTGTATTAAAAGCAGTATTATGTGGAGTCGAGTAGAGAGAGAGAGATGGACTGAGCAAGTGTGATTACCTACATCCGATACAGCATTCATTCTTCAGCTCAATCTCATATTCACAATAAAACATAAGTTTGAATGTCCGCTGAGGAAAGCAATATCTTTGTCGTACTGCCCTTTCATCTGTTAAGGGTGATTTCCGATGACAGCACTGCTCAGTGCATTTGTTAACTGCGTCTTACAAGCTGTTGTAGAAAATAAAAATAACTTCTGTCTCTTTCAATATAAAAGTCTTTACTGCTGACTCACTCATAATAACTGTCTCTTATCGTCATCTAATAGCGGAACAATGTAACTAAAATCACCATCATGAACACACACTGTTTCCCAATACTAAATACAAATACAGAGTTATGGCATGAAACTCTAGATGGTGTAGTCCAATAGGTCTAACTCAGTCTGAACTAATGACATCATTATCACATGACACAGCTGATTGGTTCTCTCCTGTATCGTTAGCCAATGAGGTCGCTGCTCAACATTCAAATATATCACTAGTGCTTGCCGTAGCAGTTGCAGCTTGCTTCAGAAACCCTCCACTTTTCCCAGCTCCACCTGTAAAGATCTGCTACGAGGTGATTCATGTACGCTATATGGGGGTTATTTCATGTATGTTATATTTGCAGCAGCAATATTTCGTACATGCTCACAGCAGCATTTTGTGGATGTATTGGCAGTAGCAAGTCTCAGTACTTGCTCTGCCTCAGCAGTAGCAGCAGCATAGCAGATCTAATCCGCCAAGACCAAATACATTAACATTGTCATGTACATTACCATGCCAATCCCTCCGAGAGTTGTCATGACATAACTATTGTTTATATAAAATATTATTTACTGAATAATAATATTTAATAAACATCAACAAAAGCCATCATAAAAGTTGCTAGACAATTCAGTCAAAAGTACAAAGGCAGTGCTCTGATACACAGCATTGAATTTACATAAAATATAACGTGATAACATTTGCTCTGAAACAAATAATAGATTAATGAGACCAAAGACTGCCTGTTAGATTTACCCCAAACAAATGATATCTCACGTTTAACCACCATAGAGACATCAGACCCAGCGGCAAATTCCAGAAGATTTGGTCGAGGTGAGGCTGCTCTCTGCGGGTTCATGAGTGTTGAACGGCCGCTGATGCCCTGGAGCTCACATCTCCGAAAACGTTGAAGCAAATTTTCGAACAGATGTTATCTTTATAAACAAACCGCATATTTTAAGTCGAAACAAGTACATTATCGCATAAAAAACTCTTAAAACTACATTCCGTGACACAAAAAGAACTGTTCCGAGGACCAAAAAGAACTGTTGTATAAATTCTGGCAAACAGCTTTTTTTTCTTTCTTTTTTTTTTAGCAGGAGAACAGCAGCAGAGATTGTCTTACTACTGGGAGATGAGTGGGTCTGTATTACTTACTATTGAAAAAAGCGTAATAGTCAACTTGGATCACGTGTGCCTTAACAACCAATCGCACTAAGGCGGTCGCACACCGGATGAGAAGTGCAGCGTCGTTTCACAACGTGTCACACCACGTATTTAAAATTCAAACACATTGTTTTCTATGAGTGTACGCACACCGGCGGATTATTACACACCGTTCATTATTGGTAGGGAAAGCCCCTTATACTGGAGAGCGGCCACATATGATGTGTTTATTGGAGGTTATAGTACATTGAAGAATGATCATATGAATTTTTACATACACCATGTGACCTGTAAATGCGAAAAAGCCGTTTCCATTGTAGTTTTGCAAATTATTCCTTTTTCACATTGCCTGTAATACCACCTTATGCGAGCGTAAAAACATTTTTGCGATTATATGGGCGTTTTTGCGAAATTGACACGTTTCCATTAGGCATATTTTCAATTTTCAGTTTCAATTTGCACAATTTGAAGGGTAATGGAAATGCGCCTAGTGACTTGTCTTATAAAACTGCATTTGTTTCAGTGTAAACTCTAAACAAAACATTTTAATATAACTATTTTTAGTGTAAAGCATGTTGAAGATTAGCCGATAGGCTGTCGATTATTTAATTGATAAGCCGTTTCCTCTAAAATGCTGTTTATTCAGCTTAGTAAAGCCACTCCTCCATTGACACCCATTTAAAAAAAAAAACAGCCTCTGGTCTCCTCTCACGTATTGCCAAAGCAGAAGCGTCAACATTAGCCATTATGCATTTTTGGCTAAAGGTTGCAGGCTTGCCTTCTAGTGGCTTTGACAGCAGTCAGAAAGTTCAGCCTTCCTTACAGGCAGCAGCACAGTGATGAGGAAGCCACCCATCTGCCTGATAACATCAGCAGGTTTCTGCTGCCAGACCTCACCCCTTATTTATGCACAGGCAACTCTCTTTAAACGGCCTTGATGAATGAGTCGTTACTACAACGGCAGAGAGATGGAGGGGAAAGACTGCAATCCATTGCGGTATAATGACTTGCATGAGAGATGCCTGGCAGAGGCACAGAGTTGTGGAAGTCAAAACAGAGAGTGAATGGAGAGGTGCGAGTGTGGGGTGGCCGGATTGACCCAAATCACAGAAACACTATATATAAATAATTTTGAGGTGTTCTCTTCACGGATGAATCCCGGTTTTCACTGTACAGGGCAGATGGCAGACAGTGTGTATGGCGTCGTGTGGGTGAGGGGTTTGCTGATGTCAACATTGTGGATCGAGTGACCCATGGTGGCGATGGGGTTCTGGTATGGGCAGGCGTATGTTATGGACAACGAACACTGTGCATTCAAAATACCATCAATAAAATGCACCTGAGATAATGTGACGCCGGCAAAGGAGAAGTGCTCACTAACACAGATTTAGACAGATTTGTGAACAATATTTGAGATAAATAGGCCTTTTGTGTACATAGAAAAAGTCTTAGATCTTTGAGTTCAGCTCATGAAAAACGTGGACAAAAACAAAAGTGTTGTGTTTATAATTTTGTTCAGTGTATATGGGTCAATGACGTGATGCCTAAATTTTTTGTCCGATTGCATTTTTTCAGTTAAAAATTGGTTTAAATGCATAAAAAAGATACCATATATATGAAGGACCTCTCCCATGTATGTACTCACTTTAACTTTTCAAAAACCATTAGTTATTTGTAATGTTTCTGTTATTCAAAGTGTCAAAATATCATGTGGTCCGGCCATAACTTTTTTTGTAAACATCTTTGAAATTACCCTAAATTTATTCAGATTAATTGTATGCACTATTTGGCATAATTTATAACGTGTTTTGTAATCCTGTGTAAAATGGCAAAGCATTTGCATTAATATTTCCATCATAATATACAAACAAACTGTGTCCGATGATTTCCATTTTATGAAACACCATGTGGTGCGACCATCAAGAAACTACCATTTTGGGACTTTTATGTTGAAATCCATTCAATAGGACTTTGCATCATATACCAATTTGCTAAGGACCCATGGAAGCATCAAGCAGGTTTATAAGTCTCTTTCAAATTTGGGGAAAAAAATACCTTTTTAACGGCTGGTATGTAGTTACCCCATTTGGATATCATGTGGTATGACCTCAAAAAACAATGAATATCAAGTAATTTCTGCAAGTATTTATTTTCATTATAAATTTCATAGTGACCTTTTGTGGGAAGCTATCTTGTTTTGTTTAGGTGGCCAATTCTGTGCTTGTACATTTTGACTGAGTTTGAAAATATCATGTGGTGCGACCAAATATCATGTGGTGCGACCACTGCAGAGTGTATTCCATTATAGATATATCTCCCAGATTGGCAGTTTTTGTGCTTTTATATTCAATTGATGGTTTATATGCATAAAATATTTTATTTTAGTATAATTTGGAATAGATTTTTATGCAATTTGGGTCATTTCAGATGGTTTATGTTTAATCATTGTACAATATGAGAAAAAATGCAAAAAAAAAATCAAATAATTCAGAGCATGTAATTTTAGTTTGTTAATTATGCATTTATTAGTCATTTATTTTTTATTTATAAATGACTATTTAATTAGCTTTTATATTCAATTGATGGTTTATATGCATAAAATATTTTATTTGAGTATAATTTGGAATAGATTTGTATGCAATTTGGGTCATTTCAGATGGTTTATGTTTAATTATTGTACAATATGAAAAAAAATGCAAGAAAAAATCAAATAATTCAGAGCATGTAATTTTAGTTTGTTAATTATGCATTTATTAGTAATTTATTATTTATTTATAAATGACTATTTAATTCTATTCTGCCAGATTCCACTGCCAAGCAAAGTAAAATAAACGCTCACTATAGGCAGCGTGTTAATTTTGACCCTGCACTCTAGCACAAACTGCAGATGTCATTTTCTACTATAAGAAAGATGTTTATGTTGCTATCTTTGACCTTTTGCAAAGACCTGCCCCCCTTAGTTACTGTTGCTACGTCCGACAAACCATGGCACTTTTATGCCATACATCATGTTCTCACGCATTGAAAAATAGATAAAAGAGGACACTGACAATGAGCTGAAAGACAAGACAGAGCTGGTTACTTTTAGTAAGAAACAAAGTCTCAGTGTTCAAATTTTGTCATTTAAAAAGAAAAAAAAAGTAGTAGTAGTACTACTAGAATGATAATTTTGTCTTTTTTTCCCAGTACAAATATCTAAACATTCAAGGTACATTTATTTGAGAAGAAAAATTAATTGATATATTAAGTCTTGTTTTCTGAGAAATTGTATCAAAATGAAGTGAGTTTATGCTTGAAACTAGATGAAAAAAATGTCAGAAAGAAAACAAAAGTTAGAAAGAAAAAATAAACCTGTTGTAACTTTTAATTATTATTTTTTTTACCCAGTGACAGATTCATTTTTTTTATTATGAACTTAATTTTGATCTATTTATTTATTTTAGAAAACAATACTTAATACTTTAAAAAATTTATTAAATAAAGTCAGAAATAAAGCCTTTAATAAAGTAATTTTGCTTCTCAATTAAATGTATCTTGATTTAAGAATTGCTAGATATTTGTAATGTATTGTAATAATGCACGAGACAATATGTATAACAATAAGTAACCCTGGAGAAAAAACTGTTGGCTATGAATCCAAGAGACCAACATGAGTCCTTCATGTTGAATCATGCATTCCCAGCCAACACTATGAAAGTGACGCTTGAAAGAAAGAAAACTGAAGGTTTAACAAATATGCCCATTAGTGTGGCATTCGGCAATTGTGAAAAGGGTTAAAAAAAAGTTTCTGCAAATGGGAAACAGATGATCTGAAAACATGAAATATCAATGCTGATGAGAGCAGCCCCGCTCATGGACAAACACAGAGCTGCAAACGTGCACACACATTTACCACCAGCGGTTTCCTAGAAAAAGCACGCTTGACTGCTCAACTGCACATGTGAAAAATAGACAAACCGATTATGGCTATGTTTATGTATGCAGAGTAACCTAAGCCAGTTTCAACTGACTAAACATGGAGGGTAATTAGGGGCGTGTGTGTGTGTGGGTGTGAGCGTAACAAGGGGGGATCTAACGGAGGTCAGACAGAAAAGGTGTATGACGGGGAACCCTAAAGACCCTGATATACTGACAGCAAAGTTCTTTTTGTTGTTGTTGTTGTTGTTCACTTAAGAGTAAAAGAAGATTTGAAATACCTGAGCAGTGGTTTAATGTCAGCCAACATACTGAAGCCGCCCATGCTGCTGCAAGTGGACTTTACATGAATATGTTCATATGTGCTGCGCACTTTCCTCTCAAAAACAAAATAAACACAACAAAAATGACAGCGCTGAGAAAACAGCATTTAAGAAAGCATCTGTTCATAGCAATGTGGATATGTTTGTACAAGCTATGCAATTTGGCACTCCAGTCAAGTCGCGTCAAGTTTATTGATTAGGGATGCATCGATACCAATTAAATACTCTATTTAATTGACTTAAAGGGTTAGTTCACCCAAAAATGTAAATTTGCCCATAAATTACTCACCCTCAAATCATCCTAGGTGTATAGGACTTTCTTCTTTCAGATGAATCCAGTCGGAGTTATATTAAAAATTGTCTTTGATCTTTCAAGCTATTTAATGCCACTCAGCGAAGTGTTGCATGCACCAGTCCAAAAGAAGTTAAATAAAAGGTGCCCATCCATAAAAAAAGTTTGACTACATTAAAGTGATTGTTACGGTTTGAATATGGATATTTTTCTTACAAAAACACATCGATTTGCTACAGGAGGCCTTTGTTCACCCCCCGGAGCCGTGTGAGACACTTTTTTTATGGGTGGGTGCTTTTTATTTAACTTCTTTTGGACTGATACATGCAACACCCGCTGACTGTCATTAAACAGCTTGAAAGATCAAAGACAATTTTTTATATAACTCAGACTGGATTCGTCTGAAAGAAGAAAGTAATACACACCTAGGATGACTTGAGGGTGAGTAATGTATGGGCTAATTTTCATTTTGGGGTGAACTAACCCTTTAAATAC
This sequence comes from Sinocyclocheilus grahami, assembly GCF_001515645.1. Taxonomy (NCBI): domain Eukaryota; kingdom Metazoa; phylum Chordata; class Actinopteri; order Cypriniformes; family Cyprinidae; genus Sinocyclocheilus; species Sinocyclocheilus grahami. The sequence continues at coordinate 327,092 of NW_015506112.1, read as the reverse complement.
TCAAAAAGGGCATAATTAAACCAATACCCTTCAAAAAGGTCTCAGCCATGTCCTTATCTCATATATGACATAACACATGCGATTCACAACTACCTGCTAATGCATTCACGCACAATATATAGTACCGTCAATGTCCTGTAGATGGCGATGTCACTTCTGTTGTAGCAGAAATAAACTGCTGCAGAAAAAGTTGCCATGCAAAATGTAGATGGGTATGTAGATTGCATTACTCATCATAAATGTAATGAAGAAAAGAGTATATATACTTTTTTTTTTCAAAAATGTGGTCAAGTAGAAAGTAAAAGTTGCTAATATCTTTGATACCAAAAAATATACTTAAGTACGGTAACTAATTACATTTACTCAAATACTTACTGCGTCACACCGGTTCAATCAATTCAAAATCAAGCTTTCTGAAGAATTGAAGTGGGTTGTGCACTATAGCACAGAAACTGTTTAAACTTGTTTCCGCCACAGGATGGACAAATGAATGAATAAATAAAGTAACTATCTCACAAATCAGACATTTTTTTTCTGACTTATTTTCTCAGAATTCTGAGTTTCTATCTTGCAATTCTGTTAAGTGCTTCCATAATGAAGGCTTATAATGAAGTTTGCACTGTAATGGAAGTACTGACAGATCTTTTCTTCTGCATTGTAAAGCACATTAGAGTGACACAAATTATTCATGAAAGCTAGTTCTCTATAAAGTCCTGATCATGAATCGTTCTCATTTCTGCTGCAAGGAGCTGTGTTTTGGATTCAGGTGAAGATGACAGCATTGTCTCTGTAGGTCTTTGTGTCTGTTACGCTAATTGACAGGAGGCTGCGACCGCAAGAAGTCCTGGCTCGCCCCCAGAGTCGATGACATCAATATCATCCTCATAATCTCGCAGTATCTTCTGAGCATGCTATATGCTCTAGTCTGAGCCCTTCCCAGTCGACTCGGCTGCGATTTTCTCTCCTGTTTGTTTACCAATGGACAGATCCCCGCTAGAGACCGTCTGCTATCGATTGAGAGCCTTTCGTCATTGTTGACGCTCCTGTTATTAGAGAGATCACTTTTCAAGTTGAAATAAAAACTACTGTTTTTTCTTTAGAAATGTAATCAAGTAAAAGTACAGGTCAGTTTATAATAAAGTACAGATGCCCCCAAATAGTACTTAAGTACAGTAATCAAGTTAAATATTTTACACACCTGTTTTCATTTATTCTCAGTTACATCATTACAACAGTATTGCTTTCTGCATGCTATTTGTACAAACTTTGACTTATATTGGGGCAGACAAAGTATTTTCAAATGTGCATTTTTGAAAATGTTTTATTTTCTGTTTGAATTACATTTTAACATTTTTTTTGCAAAAACAAACAGTGCTATACACAATGAAGAATAATTAAGCCATTGACCCTTACACATGCATTCATTCATTCAATGCATGTATGTTATGTATGCATTTATTCATTCATTTAGATAAATAGATACTGTTAGTCGTGTTGAAGAAGTACACTTATTTTGTTGACTAACATAATAAGCATGTAAAGTACTTGATTATATGATTTTAACTGTAGTGTGTTTGATATTATATCTAAAGGTGAAATATTTTAAAAGTACCAAAATGCAAATTCCTCATTATAGATGCACAATTACACATATTTAAACAGGACATACCCATTTCAATAGAAATGGCATTAAAGTATGACATTAAAGGTCAACGGCTTGTCAGTGCATTCAGCAGAAACCATACAATTATAAAATTACGTGTAAAACTGTACTTAAGTTAAATGGGTAAAAGGTTAATTGCATTTTAATAGGCCATACATAGAAACTATACTGTTGTATCTAATCAACTTGCAATTAAGTGTCTTAAAACATTACATTCAGTTTGCACTTATAAAACATGTTATTTCTGTAATAAGTACTCTTTTAAAGCATGCTAAAGGGTGCTTCTTTTTCACAAGGGTAGGCTTCGTGTGGCTGCACATGTCATACATCTATCATGAAGGGAATAGTTTCAGAAGGTGTCGACTACGAATACACATGGGTTGATTTTCACGTCGTGTTCGTGCACAGAACCCTTGGCAGACACAAAACAATGCGATTACGTGAGGAAGGATATTAATCTAATCAACTTGCAATTAAGTGTCTTAAAACATTACATTCAGTTTGCACTTATAAAACATGTTATTTCTGTAATAAGTACTCTTTTAAAGCATGCTAAAGGGTGCTTCTTTTTCACAAGGGTAGGCTTCGTGTGGCTGCACATGTCATACATCTATCATGAAGGGAATAGTTTCAGAAGGTGTCGACTACGAATACACATGGGTTGATTTTCACGTCGGTTTGCCGTGTTCGTGCACAGAACCCTTGGCAGACACAAAACAATGCGATTACGTGAGGAAGGATATTTCTTGAGTGCTGAGACGTCCGTGTGATGGCTAAACAGATGTGCGACTCTGAACAACAACGGCTGTTTCTCTGCGCTCCAGTGTGCATTCCTGTCCACTGTGTCTGGCGAGCGCATGAGTCATTATGCTGGATTTTGGCATGACAGGCAAAGACTTGGAGGAGGAGGAGGAGGAGGAGGATGAGGGGTGGGAGAGCAAACAGTCCGAGACCGTCGTGTGTGCAACGACACGGAGATGTGCCAACCCGAGCCTGTCAGTGTTTGTGCTTTTCTCACCGCACATATAGGACACAGCGGAAGAGAAAATGACACCGCAACAGTAATTGGTAACAGCCTACAGTATGCTTTTTAAATGATTCATTTCCTGCAGCACGCTTCATCATATTGAGATGAAGCAGTGCCTTTCGAAGTGTTTCTCCAGCAGGCAAAGGGAAAACATCTGGCTGTACAAATTCACATCATGTGTGTTCACCCTCATATCTGGTGTGAATTTAACCATTGTTGTTGTTGTTGTTGTCAAAAAACCTATGCCATCTGCTTTTTCTTCTCGAAAAGACACAGAGAGACAAGACCAGACAGAATGAACAGGCAGAATGAACTACATAACCCATCATGCATATAGTAAAAGATGTAATGGAATGTTGACTTGTATATTTGCTGATTATCATAACAACACGTTTTAGGTTTACAGCAACATATTAAAGTTATTATTATAAAGTATTATATATTATAAACACTGCACAGCAGTAAATCACTGTGGTGCGTGTAATGTAGCACTGTGAACATGTAACAAAACACATGTATTTCATATGCCCTTCTGTACCTCCGCTGCGTGATTGTGCCGTTGTGATTTAATATGCTGAGTAACGTCATTTATATTTATGTCATCGATATGGCTTCGAGATATTAAACGTAATTCTTCCGTCCAGCTGTTAATGTAACTGTAATCTGTTACAGTTATTGAGAAAAAAAAAAGTGTAATTCAATTACAGTTACTTATGAAAACGTTAACGACTACAAAGGCGGTCTGAATATTTTTGATCTGAGTTTGATTTATTTCCCAAATTGCATTGACTGCTCTAAAGTATTAGACGCCAATATTTGTAGGAGTTTAGGACACAGAATAGGAAACATGTTTATTTGATAACTGTTTTATTTTCGATTTGGCTTTATGTATATGTTTTTTGTTTTTTAGATTAACTGTTTTTTTTCCAAGGCATTGTTAGATGCCAGTGTTTCCTGTCACAGCTATATGCAAAGATTTGATTTCAAAAATAGCATCACAGCTATTAAACCATATCGTGTTATGATTTTAAATCTGTATTTAACCTCAGAACTATCTCAAAGTAAAACGGGGTGCTAAAGTCAGATTTTGTGGTGGCTGTGCTTTAAAATTAAATTACAAGTGATGAAGGATTCTGAAAGTCTGACAGTAATCAGTGTAGAACACTATTGTAAGGTTAACCCTGCCTAGTTTAAATGTTTCAACATGATCAGCAGTTGAAAACATTCATTCGAAATTTAGAAAAGAAATGAAAAAGAAATCAAATATAATCAGTTTGAAATAATATACTACATTTTAAATGGAGTATCTTGTCATTTGTAACTGATTACATTTCCAAAGTAACTTTCCCCAACACTGGTCTTTTCCTCCCATTTCTACCATGATTCAACTTCCCACGTCTACTACCTGTGCAGATAGCAACAGCGCAACTGGGTTGTAGGTTGCCAGGTTGAGGTCACAAATGGGATGAAATTTGTATGATGTGTCGATTGTGTGAGTAGGCTGGGTTTCCTACAAGATCTGGCAACTAGACAAACTTGGAATAATAATTGATGTGCTTTTAACAAGGTTTGGGCCATACACATTACGAGGGTTTCCTGGGAGAAATAACAAAACGGGAGGGGGGCGGGAGATGGGTGTGAAATATGGGAGACTCCCGGGAAAAACGGAAAAAAAAAAAATACAAATAAAGAAATAAAAAACGTTGTCCTTTTAACCTTCTGGCAACGAATGGATCAGTTTCTGTGGAGATCTAGCAACTTGCTTAATTCTTGAATAAATCAGCATTTGAATTGTTTTATGTTATTGCTATTTATTTTATTTTATTTTTGAACTAATTCGTTGAATGAACGAGTCAATGACTGAATAAAGACAGACACCTAGTGGTGTAACGATGTAACTGCAGAACAATACCCTGCCACAAATACACAAACTCTCTCTCTCTCTCTGTCTGTCTGTCTGTCTCTCGCTCTCTCTCTCACACACACACACACACACACAGGTTTGTTTTTATGGTTTACGTGGACTCTCCAGAGGCGTAATGGTTTTTATACTGTGCAGACCGTATATTCTATTGCCCTTTACCAACCCTACCCCTAAACCTACCCCTCACAGGAACCTTTCTGCATTTTTAGATTTTCAAAAAAACTCATTCTGAATTATTTATAAGCCTTTTGAATTACAACGACACTGAAAATGTCCTCATAAATCACCTTCTCATACCCATGTTATTATACAAATTTGTGTCCTCATAAACCACATAAACATGCACACACACACACACACACACACACACTAAGATTAACACGTTAAATGCATGCAAAGAGATCTGCTTCCATCTAGCGGTGAAGTATAATACTGCAGAGATCATTATCATACACATACTTCTTTTCCCTTCTTTCATGCATGCAATTGTAATAAAGCGTAAATTAAACATTTTATGAAACATCTAAATATATGTCTTTACTATCATATTAAGCATTTTATTTCACCAAATCATTGTCATTCTGTGATTATTTTCGTGCATTTATATATAATAGGATATGTTTAATATCATGTAAACTCTCAGTCTCACACACCATTTTTCTGATCATGTTTTCAATATGCAACCCCAAGGTCTTTATGCTCCCGGGGGTCTTCGTGCATTTCGGATCCACCCATGTGTTTCCAGTAGCTGCAGCAGCAGCAGTCTACATGCGCCACTGAAATAGCTTTGCGCATCACGCGCGACAGCAGCAGCCGCTCATCTGATTCGTTCCTGCGCACATCAGCGCACAGACACGGAACCGGACTGCTCTCGCAGCAGCCAACGAATCTCACCGGGGGCGGGAGTTACGCAGAGAATCACCCGCCGTTATGACGTCACCCCCGCAGTGTCGCGCGCCTCGTCACATCAAGCAAAAGCTACTGTTGAACTGAAGGTAGGACATCATGTAACGCTCAATGCGGAACCATGCACGAATGTTTTGAGCATGCATTTATGACCGTGCTTTCATTTTTGATGTCGTGCATGCATTAGATAAGAATGACGAGACTGTGATCGCAGTGTTTTGAAGCTTTGGGCCTGTAAATCAACTGATTTACATTATGCAACTATGTAATCACATATAATCAGAATGTATATGATGAGTTACATTAGTGGGACTTTAAAGGATGCATGCATTAAACTGATAAAATAAATGACAATGTGTGATCCAGAAACGTGGTGATTTTGTAGTTAGCCATCTGGCTACCAAAACAAACACAAATCAGACTGGTGTTTTTTTTTTTTATTAAGCTCATAAATGCCATATTGTTTTGAAATGTATGTATTTTTTGAGTATGAATGTATCATCATTAGGTGTGAATGCATCAGTAGGTGTGGTAGGATAGTCAATAAATACAGAATCAGCTTTAATGCATGTCATCAGACTGCTTTTATAATGACGTGACATTTTCCCATGGTTTCCTTGAGCCATTGTTCTGGACTTTACTAGCATCCATGTTAATGGACAATCCACTTTTATTTTCTAATTTTGCTTAAATATTGTGTATGGATAACTTTATTTAATATCATTTGAGTGCATACTTTTTTGTATGCATCTTATTTGGCTTTATTGAATTAGCATGTTATATCGGCCTTTTGCCAGAGTCTTTATATTGATGTAAGTATTGGCCCCCCCCAAAAAAACAAACAAACAAAAAAAAAAACCATGGGCCGTCCAATAATAATGATTGATTTGGGGGCAAATGTCCACACTGTACCTGGAAATAGTACAGTTGACTCAAAGTGTTGTTTTTATAACACTACTAAGAATTCACGCCCTCCTTCTTCGTCTTCTTCTTATTATTATATGTATATTATTGTACATTACAAACATAATATGTCTTAATTTCTTCACTTTCACCTTGCATCTCCATTAAATCTGCATATCATCACTAGGGTTGTAACGATTCACTCAGCTCGTGATTCGATTCGATTCACAGTGATTTTTTAACAAAATGAGATTGAAAAGGTGTCGTTTTATTAGGCTATCGCTGCACGTTTCTTTGTGAAATTAAAATATAACAAAACTATATTGAAATTTTAAAACAAAGTTACACAGATAAAAGATATATCTTAATATGAACAAACTAAGGCTTTGTCTGTGCTCTTTCCATTTTAAATTAGAGGCAACCACTGGATTTTAACCATGATCCAAACAAAGATGCAGCATGAGTAGTTGTTTATCTAAATTAGACTGTATAATTTCTGACTTTAGTTTTGTGAAACTACACTATATAAAACATATCTGAATGAAATGGCAGACGAGCTGAATGAAACGCAGATTCACTTTCTGACAGCAGGTGGCGCTTATGAACAGCAATGATACAGTGTTTCCTGAGATACCGCTGTAAACAAAGCATAGCTGCGCTTATGAACACTGCTTTAAAGGGTTACTCCACCCCAAAATGAAAATTTTGTCATTAATCACTTACCCCCATGTCGTTCCAAACCCGTAGAACCTTCGACAAAGAAGAGCGAATGCTGCTTGCGCCAGCGGATATACTCCAAAATGGCGCTACGCTGAACCATAGACGAATTGTTGAATAAAGTCGTTGTTTTGTTTTCTTTGCGCAGAAAAAGTATTCTCGTTGTTTCATTAAATTCAGATTGAACCACTGATGGCAGATGGACTACTCTGGCGATGCTTTTCATACTTTTTTGGGCATTGACAGTAGGGCTGCACGATAAATCGCATGCAATATTTAACGCGCATCTTATCAGTAAAGCCGGTTCTGTAATCAGCGGTAAATCTCCATCACGTGCGGGCTTTCACATGAAGCAGCTTTAACTACACAGAGCCGTTGTTCACTGACAAGCTGCGCAAAACATGCGCAAAATATGATTGTGGTTTTGTGCAGCTTGTCAGTGAACAACGGCTCTGTGTAGTTAATGCTGCTCAATGTGAAAGCCCGCACGTGATGGAGATTTACCGCTGATCATGCAGCCCTAATTGACAGTGATATTTACTTGGCAGTCAATGGGACAGTCACAAACCTCCCAGTTTTCATCCAAAATATCTTAAATTGTGTTCCGAAGATGAACAAAGCTTTTACGGGTTTGGAACAACATGGTGGGTAAGTGATTAATGACAAAATTTTCATTTTGGGTGGAGTAACCCTTTAATATGCTGTTCAGAGGCAAGATGAAAAGAAAATACCACATAAACTTTTCTAAAGATAGTCAGTTCCCCTCAGAGATACATTCATATAAACTCCTACTCCAATTGTATCGCGATTTGTTTGGCATCTCAACTGATCTGAATCGTCACATATTTGAATCGATTTTCGACAAATCAGGTGATATGCTCTGTCCACAAAATTGTTTCAAGTTATACAAATGGGGACAATAAAGTGGACCAAGTGCTCTTAGCGTTTTTGACACGTTATAAGCAAACTGCAAACAATTTTGACCAGTATCAAATGTGTTTTTTTAGCTTGTTTACTATAACCTAATGTAATACACATCAAACACATAGACATGACTTTTCTCCTCCCTTGTAGGCACCATGGCCACACCAACGTCTCTAGATCCAGATTTGGTTCGGGAGGTGCTGGAATGCCCCATTTGTCTGGAGATGTACAACCAGGATCAGCTTCGACCCAAACTACTGCAGTGCGGTCACTCAGTTTGTCGTCAATGCCTTGAGAAACTCCTCGCCAGCACGATAAATGGCGTGCGCTGCCCCTTCTGCAGCAAGGTGTCTCGTATGAGCAGTATTTCCCAGCTGGCTGACAATCTCACCGTGTTGAAGATCATTGACTGTGCGAGTTCATGCAACTCTACCATGGGTCTCATGTGCAAATCTTGTAAAAACCGCCTGCCCCGGCAGTACTGCAGTGACTGCAGCATCGTGTTGTGTGATATTTGTAAAAACGAGGGCCACCAGTGTCAGGGTCACGTCGTACAGGCCATTCGCGTGGCTGCCGAACAGTGCCGGAAGGACATCAGCGGGAAGATTTCTAACTTGCGGGAGGCAATGGGAAACATTCAGAAGAAGAAGGCAACTATTGACAATGTGACAAAATCACTCAGACTGAAGTACAAGGCTGTACAGCAGGAATACGCCAAGGCTGAGTTGCGACTCCAAGAGGAACTTGGCCGCTCACGCCGTGCCTTTGCCACCTCCTTGGCCGAAATAGAGAAACTCAATGCCCAGATTCTGGAGGAGCAGATGTACCTGCTCAATATCGCTGAAGTGCAGGTGGTGTCAAGATGTGACTATCTTACCATGAGGATCAAGCAGACGGATATTGCTCTACTGGAAGAAGGGAGCAACCATGAAGAAGAAGAGTTGGACTTAAAAACTAATTTGCCTGTCATTCTGAAACTACAAGACCCTGAATTTGTTAAAACGGAGTGCTCGAAACCTTTGGACTTGGGGCAGCTAACCACAAAACCCTGCATTGTCAATGCCGGGGAAGAAGACGGACTTGATTTCACCACTTCCGCTGCCACCCCATTGGACATTTACCATGATACTGACATGGATACGGCAGTTGAAGAGGCTGTTTGCGCTTCTCCCGGTAGCTTCAAGTCCAAGTCTGTCGACGGTGGTAGACCTTCTCCAGGAGCTTCTGGTGGGCAACTCTGTCAGTTTGTGAAAAAGATGGGCTGCAAGGGCAATCTGCCGGGCATGTTCAACTTGCCGGTAAGTATTTGCGTCACGCCGCAGGGCGAGGTGCTTGTGGCCGACCGAGGAAATTACCGCATCCAGATCTTCAACCGCAAGGGCTTCCAAAGGGAGATACGGCGCAACCCGAGCAGCATCGACAACTTTGTCTTGAGCTTCCTAGGTGCCGACCTGCCCAACCTCATCCCGCTCTCTATTGCAATCACTGCTCAGGGCCTCATCGGTGTCACCGACAACTATGACAACTCTGTGAAGGTTTACACCACTGATGGCCACTGCGTCGCCTGTCACAAGAACCAGCTCATCAAGCCATGGGGAATCGCGGCCATGCCTTCAGGCCAGTTCGTTGTGTCAGATGTAGAGGGGGGAAAGCTGTGGTGCCTTGCCGTGGATCGTAACGTAGGGGTTGTGAATTACAATCGCTTGTGCTCGGCCGTCAGGCCCAAATTTGTAACTTGCGACTCCTCAGGTACAGTTTACTTCACACAGGGCTTGGGTCTAAACATCGAGAATAGACGCAACGAACACCACCTTGAGGGGGGTTTCTCAATTGGGTCGGTGGGAATGGATGGCCAGCTGGGAAAGCAACTCAGCCACTTCTTCTCAGAGACCGAGGACTTCCGATGCATTACCGGCATGTGCGTGGACTCTAATGGAGACTTGATTGTGACAGACAGTGGCCGTAAGGAGATACTACAGTTCCCTAAAGAAGGTGGCTATAATATTCTCATTCAGGAGGGCTTAATATGCCCTGTAGGGGTAGCTGTTACCCAGAAGGGACAACTGCTCGTCTTAGATTGCTGGGACCACTGTGTGAAGGTCTACACTTACTTGCAAAGGAGACGTTCCTCTACATGTTAAGATTGCTGTGTGGACAATTTAGAATACTTTTCACTTTAATTCAATGGCTTCATTATAAATGCGTTTGCTTCTCAGTGATTTCTGACCTGTGGCTTGCAGTGGCCAGGATCAGGCAACTAAGCCGCAACCATTCACCACTGCCATGGAGTAATTGGATGATGACTTATGGGTATTATTATGGATGCTTTGGGCAAATAGATTTCGAAATTTAGCTCAACCGATGGCAATAACTGACAATGTTGTTTTTTATGTGTGCAAATCAGCAAATCTGTGCTGCTGTACAGGCATTAAGATGGTGTTTTGAGTTACTGAGAATGCAATCTTTATATTTGCTATATAAATGATAGCAAAGGAATATTCTTGTTTCGATTCGAGTTAGGCTCAATCAAAAGCATCTGTGGTCTAATGTTGATAATCACTAAAAGACCTCCCCCACCCCCACCCAATAAAAAAGGTTATGGTGAGGCAATTACTATGTAAATGTGAGGCTTATATATAAAAAAAAAAAAAAAATCCTTTTCATCATGGCAACAAAACGTTTGATCATTTCACACACTTTTTTTTCACACTACATTCTTATTAAATAACACTACATTCTTGTTAAGTAATGAATCCATTTTGATTTTAATTGTTTTTTTTTTACTTTATTTATTTTGGGTGGTAATCAACATAATGCTACAAGTGCTGCTGATTGAACTTAAAGGGTTAGTTCACCCAAAAATGAAAATTAGGCTGTGCTTTACTCACCCCCCGAGGCATCCTAGGCATCCTACTTTCTTCTTTCAGATGAATCCACGAATGCGCAACGCCGACCTCATACGTCATCCGCCCAGAACTGCTTCCATTTACAACAGTGAGCACAAGCTAGATTAAATTGATTATTACGTTTTAAATATGGTTATTTTTCTTACAAAAACGCATCAATTCGTTACAGGAGCCGTGTGCGACACTTGTTTTTATGGATGGGAGCTTTTTATTTCACTTATTTTGGAGTGAAGCACTGCAACACCTGATAGAGCTTGGAATAGCCACGTTTTAAATATGGTTATTTTTCTTACAAAAATGCATCAATTCGTTACAGGAGCCGTGTGCGACACTTGTTTTTATGGATGGGAGCTTTTTATTTCACTTATTTTGGAGTGAAGCACTGCAACACCTGATAGAGCTTGGAATAGCCAAGACAATTTTTTATATAACTCAGACTGGATTCGTCTGAAAGAAGAAAGTCATATACACCTAATTTTCATTTTTGGGTGAACTAACCCTTTGACTTGTACTGAACCCAAAATATTCCTTGAACAGGAAGGATTGACATGGAAAATGTGAAACATGCTGACTCAAAACACTTCTGTGTGTGTCATGACTCATGTTCATGTGTAGTTGTTGTGATAAGTTCCCAAAATGCCCTCACTATTAAAGTGCCACTCCATACCTGAAGTCTGTGTCAGTAAAGGATTTTCTGATTTATGTAAAATTATGAATCTTCTATATATTAAAATACAGTTACACTAAAGTACAATACACTTGTAAAATGTTAAGTTATTGTTACTATAGAGATGAGAAGATAATTATCTAAATGATCTCAAAGTTGTCTAATACTGTTAATCGTTTACTTTGAATTGGTTTGTAATGTACTCCAGTTTGTGATAGCATTACTCTGTTGCAGGAACCAAAGGCATGTTAAATTCAGGAGATATTTACTAGCCTATCATCAGAGTAACTGCAATAGTTCAACTGAAGCAGGGAAATGACTCAGCAGTTTACATTCTGTATTACACCGTATATGAAATCATGTTTTGCATTGAAGTGTCCTTGTATCTAAGAGGTGGATCTTTAAACTCTCCTGCTTGAAAGCTTTAAATAGCATTAAACTGTCTTAAAATCTTGCTTATGATATTTGATTTGCACACGGGTCTGTAGGTTCAGAAGTGTGCTGGAGCAGATTAAGGCTATATTCAATATTCACAAAGAAGATTAAAACAGAAGCCTATGATCACAATTCATAACACAACTCAAGTATGCATTGCATTCTCCGGGTTGCAAAGGATGATATAGTGGATGCTAGTGCAAAACATTGTTTATATCAGTTATCTCATTTAGGTACTCCGCTACTGTCACTGTCAAAGTCATAACAGCCAGTTAAATGGCACAGACGTCTTGAGCGCTGAGGTTTGTTACCTCCAAACTATGCAGGATTGCATGTAATATATCACAAGTTGGTAGCGCTTTGGTAATTAATTTCCATCAGCACATTTGTGAAAAGTATTTTTCTGGCCTTATTACATTTTAAAAATGCACCTGTACATTACCAACAAATGCAGACAGCCTGCATTGGCCTTATAACAAATGCACTCTTCTTGCACAAGAGATCCAGAGATACTAGTAATGTGCACTGTCAAGCCATTAGAAAAGAATAGAACATGATTTTCATTGAGTTGCCTGGCCATGTTAGGGCTTTTAAAGACCACTTTAATGTATGCCTTTACACAGGGACACTGTGAGCAGAATTAAATTAAATAGTTAAATTAATCTCGCTTTAACCTTAAAGAAAAATACTTAAACCACACAAATTCTGTTGAAATGCAAAAGTAAAGACAACGAAAATGATGTAACAAACACCTTTCATTCACCTCTTTCTGCCAATTTGTTCATCTTGTTTTGGCTATTGTCCAAAGGTTCATCTATGGCCTTCTATAAAAAATGTCTTGTTTAGCTTGGGTTAGGAATTGTGCTCATCCTTTTAATGGCTCCCACTTAATGTAATATGTCATATATGTAATTTATAGAAGTAATATTTTTTTTTTCTAAATGTTTACCAGTATATACTGTCATCACCTTGCTCTGTCTAGTCACTGACAAATTGATTTCTAATTGGTTTCAAGTATCAATACATGTACCTTTTCCAGTAAACACAGGAGAATGCAATCATCTTAAACAACTCAATCAAAATATGCTAACCAAATCTGCATGATTGAAAAATAGCTAGAGGAATTATTGCTATTAAAAGATCTGGTAAGGATCATCATCTTCAATGTATAATGCAACATACGAAGAATGAGGCCCAGGTCTTTTGTTACTTATTTTTACTTTTAGCAAACACGGAAAGCTCGATCCACATTGTAGGATATACTTTTGTCCTTCTGTAATGATTGAAGAATTGAGTTGAAGACCATGAGTGACTTCTCTCTCTCTCTCTCGTTTCTTATTGGGTGTCAAGTCATAATGTAATGTCACTTGTTCATGACTTGTTGCACAAGTCACTTTTTAACATTACCCATCATGCTTTAGGTCAAAGAGCCTAAACAATGAGTATTTTCTAATACCATTGTGCTTCTGGGTTTGATGGCCGGAGATTCTGAATTGATCTAAACTTAATCATGTTCATGCATTGATGTTGGTGTCAGTGAAATGAGTCCCCGATTTGTGTTTGTATTGTTCATGATCAATTGTGTGCAATAAAATCAAGATCTGAGATAGTCTGGTCTTTAATGACTCCACCATCTTCATTCACTGCAGCTTAACATTTTCTTTACTGAAACTGTATTAAAGATCTTTGCCTCAGTATTACTGAATGAATGACTGAATGAATAATCCATTACCAGGTCACCTGTTGGAAACTTTTAATCTTGTTTAAAAGTAAATGCAGGACTGTGCACACATTTATAGTCTAGTCAGCCAGATTTCAAAAATAATTGTGTCAAGGGGTGTATTTACAATCCCAATATTAGTTAATCAATACGTGACCATAGTCTTAATCCAGTGCATCTATTCTGTTTTTGATCCCTGGCTTCCAGATATACGACATAAAGCATTTGTAACTCCTTTAGGATTTGCAGTTGCGTTTGTTTAAAAAAATATGAAAATTTGTCAAAAGTTTGGATCAGCTTATGTGTTTGTGAATGTATCGTTCATAACTGATCTCATAGTGAGGTCCTGACAAAATTCAACCTTGAAGGGAAATATACTTTCTGTGTTGGTTATGTATGTCATAATATATTTGCTGGGGTTGTTTAGGGTTATGGAAGTCATACGACCATCCCACAGGGATAGTTTCCAGGAGAATCAACAGCCACCCAGATGAGAAGAGTCCGGAACATTTGCCTGTTAATGTACAGTTGTGTGTAGTGTGTTAAAAATATGTCATATGGTTTTAGAAGACCTTGAACATAGTGGACATTTCAAATACTTTTTTTTTCTCATTTTTGTTGACTTTGAGAGTTTTTTCTCCCACAAAGCTGTTATTGAAAGCACCCAGACACTGAAGGCGTGTAGACGGCAAAATTAATTTGTTCTGAAACATTTTCTTTTGTTTGGGAACTATACAGATTATAAATATATGGTAAGATTTTGGCACACATTGCAGATCGTCTGCAAATTCTCCAAATCACGTATCTGTAGGGTTGCAGGGTTAGTTATATATAACTTTGTTATTATTTTAGTAATGTAAAATCTAATATAAATGTAAAATAGGGGAAATGAGCATGCACAAATAATGCTGCAATATGGAGGCCTACTAGACGCACTATGTAGTTTGAGTGATGAATGGAGCTCAAGCGTAGTTCAGGCAGACCACGGCATGACAGCCGGCATCAGCTGATGCTCAGCTGATTGTAACTCCTACCACTAAATTAAATAAGATATATAAGTTCATCCATACTCACACTTGCCTTAGTCTGTTACACAGACATGTGCTTACCCTCCTCCATTCCCAACTCCTCCTTATACAGGCATGATCACTTAGAGTCTCGTCCACGGTAATCATCTATCAGCTAATCGTTGCTTAATCTTGTCCAGTTTCATTTACAGACCTGTATCACTTCTGCATGGCATTTTATATCTGTTGCATATTAAAAATTCTGGTAATTGCATTAGGTTTCGGGGGTTTCAAACCTCAGTGAAGGTTTCTTGTGGACAGCTCAGAATCTGAACCCTTTAGAGAAAAGCCTGCCGCCAAAATAATGTTCAGGACCTCTACAATAATCTTAATCAAACAGAGAGGTCCTGACTGAACTAGTATTTGAGGTGTGAAATTTTCTTTGGGGAAGAATCTTGTTGAAACTCTTCTCTGAAAGAGGTGTCTTTGTTTTAACTTGATTTAACAAGATGTCTTTTTGGATGATCGATTATTATATGAGCTTACCATTGTGAGTCGGGATAAAAGAGTTTTGAACAATGATTTTTACGTGCTTGCTCAATGGTGATGTTTGCACTGGATAAAGTAGATGCCCTTTCTGACTTACTCAACATGCTGTAGCTAATAATTGATTTTAAAATTTTTAACCAAAAAATCTTCAGCTTTAAATGCCCAATATCAGCGTTTATTTTCACCAAAAAGGTGGAAACTATTAGAGGCAAGTTATCTTCACTACACACACACACACACACACACACACATACATACATACATAACTAGCCACAGCCCACATGCAATACTTCTTCCTTTCACAGAAACTGCTGTCCAAAATTATTTAAGGGCTCATGACATGTCTTTTTTATTATTTAATCTGCCATGAGGTTCACTTATAATGTTAGTTTATGTATTTATTTATTTTTAAATAGATATTAAAATATAGTCATGCATTTGCAAAAAATAAATAAATAAAACAATTTTGACACAATTTTGGCAAACATAAAACGCAATCAGTTAAAAATTAACCATCTAACCCAAGGCTGGGGACCTTTGGAAGGCTGTGGAGAGACAAAAACAGCACATTAGGGCCTTTCGCACCGCAGGAACCTTTTCATAGTACCAGAACTAATTGTGGAACTACCCACTTTTCGGCATGTTCGCACCGCCGGAACTGGGAGCGATTTTAGTACCGGACTGCCTTTTTCAAGAACCAAATTAGCTCCTACTCCGGAGCAGGGTCTAACCAGCACAACTGGTACTAATCGTGACGTAAGTAGACATTGATTGGCCAAACAGCGATAGATGGACAGACGCTGAAGTGCAGGCACTTGTAGCAGATGTAGCACTGCCAGTTGTCGTTGGAGATTCTTAGTCCTCGTTTCCGTTCTTTCAATCGCTTTACGTATACGTCGACTTTCCATGTCAATTATTGTGAAACCCGCAAGACACAACAAAAACACAGCTCCGATCACAGCGTCCTCCATCCTCCTGTTGTTAATGTTGTTCTTCTTTGTTTCGTTCTGTTGAACGCTGCGCACAAATGACGTTGCTGCCGACTGGCTTAAGTCACTTCTTAGTACACACTGTCGGTGCGAATGCAACCCTTTAAATGGCACTGGGAAATAGTACGCGCAAAATCGTCCCAGTACTTTAGTACCGTACATTTAGTTCTGGAACTAAAGCGGTGCGAAAAGGCCTAATGTGTCAAAGTGTACATTCCTATTGTGAGAAGTAGCTCAAGCATGTGGAGTAAGTCAGAAATAGGACAGGACATCTATGTACTTTATCCAGTGTAAACATCCCCATTGAGTGTCATTATAATGGATTATATTTTGCTTTCTATTGCTCTTAGGGCAGTGATAGTTAGATTTTGCTCTTGTGACATCACAAAACGCGGAACATCGACATGAACTTGCAGGATGTTTTAGTGGCACAATTACCTTTTATGATGTCAAAAAAATCAAGCAAAATTGTCATGATCCCTTTAATTCCAGGGCTCTTCAAGTACAGTCCTGGAGGGACAGTGTCCTGGAAACCTTATTCCAGACACCTCAGAACAAGGTAATCATTTGCAAGAAGCTAATCCCCTAATTGCAAATTACAGACAGGTGTGTTTAATTAGGGTTGGAATTAAAGTTTGCAAGACATCGCCCCTCCAGGACTGGAGTTGAAGAGCCCAGTGGTGTCCATAGCCTGCTCTTGGAGGACCAACATCTTACAGAGTTTAACTCCAACTTGCTCCAATGCATCTGCCTAAAAAGTTTCTAGTATGCCTTGATTAGCTGTTTCAGGTGTGTTTATTTAGAGCTAGAGCCAAGCGCTGCAGGACAGTGACCCTCCAGGAGCAGGATTGGAGTCCCCTGCCTTAGAGCTTATCCCCTTCCATCTTCAGCAGTAGTGCTTTCCAAATTTGTCCACCATACAGTTTGGGATTTCTCCCTCATTTTCACACCCAATTCAAGTCTTTCAGTTTCTAATAATAAACTGATGATTTGAACCAGGCATGTTAGATGAGGCAGACATCCAAAATGTAAAGTGGTGGATGGTCCCCAGGTTGGACAGTCCCCCAGTTCTAAAGTAGATTGCTCCAACTGATCTTCAAAACATGCCTTAATGCTGGCAACATCACATTCAATCAGGCTTGGGTGAACCCAACAACCCTACAGCAGTTTAAAACTATTGACCGGTCTCTCTCTTCCCTCTTTACTTTTCTTTCACATAACCACCAATCTGGTTTCAAAAGCAGACATTCCTCAGAAAATACTGTCTTATACTGAAATTCTGCAAGAGCAAATTCCAAATCGTTTGTCCTTGCTAGATCTGTTTTCAACAAGGTGATTCACCAGGTCCTCCTGACTAACTTTTCCAGGCACAACAAAAATTTCACACGTCAGTGGTTCCATGCAAATGCCAGGTGTTCAGGACAGGTGTCCAAGTCACATTAGTGAAGGACTAGGGAGCCTTATAGTTCAATGCTTGCCAGAGCAACATCAATGATACACAGCTCTAGTAGTCTTGGCCTGGATTAAAGAATGTCTCATTCAAAGAACCAAGTGTCTCTGGATGGCAGGTTCTTCCCTTTGGGAAAACCTGCAATCCTTGTTGCAACTGGAAAGTATACAGACGTGAGGGTAGCAGTATAGGCTAAGAAGATATACAGGCCTCTCATCACACATACCACATTGTGTATAAGTCAAGTGCTTCTAGCCCACAATAAGAAAGGTGTAAAGTACTGGTTACACAGTATGACCCTCTTGGTTATCTAATATCCTTCACATCAAATGCTAAAATACTCACTCAAAACCTCTATAAACTTAAAATATGGGATGGCATGACTTTGTTTCTCAAAGTATCTTCTTTTATGTTCCATAGTTTAAGTTAGGACGCTGTAGGCTAAACATTTATGTGTAATAAATTGCATGTTAAATCAAATAAAATATTGCTTTCTAAAGCTACTCTTTGAAATCTCTACTGGATACTTTCTCATTTAACAAAATAATAGCTTTAAATTATATTTTGTGGATAGTTTCACTGCCAGATGTAATTTGAGATTAATTTTATTAATTAATCGACACATCATGTAATCAATTAGATCATGTAATAAATTAGATACAATTTTAATTGACTGACAGCCCTAACATATACACATACACACGTACACAACCTAGTGGTGACATTCAGAGCTTTTGAAATTTAATTCAAAATAATTTTACACAACATTCCAAATTTTAGAATCCAATTCCAGTAGCGAACTATGACTCTTGAACCTTGGCCCTCTCCCCTACCCTCCTCGGTAATAAACTACCAGCCTAGCTTACATTGTCCTCTTTTAAAAGGTATCTTTGGCAATTCCACTTCTGAAACTATTAAGGGGCAAATCCAGCCTTAAGGGGGTCGCATACTGGAGGAGAAACCCAGTGTTGCGTCACATCTTTAAAATTTGAACACATTGTTTTCTATGAGTTTGCACCAGCTCCCAGCAACAACTCGGGACACTTTTCAAAATCCTGCCTCGCCACCGAGAGACACTCACATACAGTAGTTTTCTATTAAATCACTTTATATTTGTCCCAAATTACAGTTAATGTACAAAATGACTTCATGCTCATCCTTCATCTTGCGCTGCGCTGTGCCTCTTGTTCGGTGTGAGACCGCCTTTTGGAAATGCAAAAAGAAAACAGCACAGCAAGAGTGACTGATATCACCAAAATAAAACAAAGCTAATTTTAAGTAAAATGCAAATCCTCATTACAAAAAAAAATTGCATCATCCCATAATCGGTGTGTGCACTTCAGCGTAACATGGACAGCAGGCCAGGTTGTAAAAAGTACAGATACACCCTCCTACCACACAAAACCAACAACATTTAATGTAAGCCATGACAACTGCGCTCACAGCAAAGCAAACTATCGAGAGACAGACACTATTATCAACCAACAAGCATTGCTGATAATAAATACTATTACATTATTGACATTAATATAAATAATATTAATAATACGATATAAATAATAAGCACAGTGGCCTATTCAATGTTCTCACTTACTTTATTTGAGGCTTTCATTATGACTTGAATAACAGTCTAGCTTGCTAGTTTATCAGATTTTTTTTTTTTTTTTGATAAAGTTCCCCACAGTGGGCGAAACTTGTTATAAAGTTAGTGACAACAAGGCCCACCCATTTAAAGGAAAGATATGATTGGTCAGCTTTCCTGTCATTTGAAATGTCTCTCCCATTGACTTACTATTGTTTGGCCCTTGGTAATTTCATAGCTGGATCACCAATCACAGAGCCGAAAGCTTTAGGCAAAAACATTCTAATAATGACAAAATGGGCATCTTTCATTTAAACCTTCACCTTCCAACACAAACTGAATATAGGCAGATGTGAAGAGTTAATTTCTACAGAAATTGTATTAATTTTATTTAGATGTTTGTTGTCAAATTAAAAATGTATTAAATAAAATGAGTGACTTTTTTAAAGTTTACATTTTTAATTTTAATTAAATAATTTAAAATAATACATTTTTAATTATATTTAAAAGAAAAAATAATAATTTAGCATGTTTAAATATTGTTTTGGCAATAGTTTAGGCCCTCTCTGAGGACCTAGAGGGCCCTGACGGTTCCCCTCTGTCCAATTCTAATTAAATACTAAAACCTGTAGTAGTATAAAATATATATTAAGCAATTCTGAAGTGGAGGGTAACACTTTAGAATAGGGAGCACATTCACTATTAACTAAGAGTTTTCCCTCAATAAATGCCAAATTTGCTGCTTTTTAATAGTAAGGTAGTAGTCAAGTTTAGGTTTGGGGTAGGGTTAAGGGATCTAGAATATGGTCATATCTATCTTAAAACTTCTCACATCTTGTATCATTATCAGTATCATGCTCTAAAATGAGTGCTGAATGTAATGGTTTTGAGTCGTCAAAAGCACTCTTTAGGATATGTATCAGGAGATCAAGCTCACAGAGAAAAATATCACACCTTTTTGACCGCTTTCTGCTTTCAGGAATAAAACTGCTCATGTGTATACATATCAGCATGATTGTGCCAATGCTAGAGCATGACCTATCCTCATACCACACTCCTGATGTGAAAATTAGGTCTATGCATGAGTCTTACAGAAGCAATCAAATAAAATCCTTCAGAGTCACGTGGCTTCCTACCTGAGGGAACTCAATGTACCACTGGTTCTGCGACAGATTGAGAACCGTTCTAAACCTTTCTCAATATGCTGATTAAGACTGCTGATCTTGGCAATGTGTTGCTCACCATCTACAGCAATATCTCTAAACACATTTCTGTTTAATTGTCCCTTGCAACCAGGGATGTGCAAAATAAGAACTTTTTATTCTTTCTTTCTTTTTCACAATAGTAGGACATCAATTGAAAATGCAGTTGTTTTGTCCAAAAACTGTTTTTCTTTTCTTTTTTCCCGTTTTTCTTAATTTTTTTATTCAGTTGTTTTGTCAAAAATACTGATTGGCATTCATGAAAAGATGATCAGATTATGATGGGGAATGGGGTTTAAACTGACTAAAATATTTGTATGCAATGTTATTTTTTTTTTCTCCACAAGTTTTAAAGATTTCTGTTTCAACCTTTCTGCTTGACAGTACAATTTTGGAATGCAGAAAATATTGATGTGTTGATTAGCCCTATACTGCAGTGTTTTCCAACCCTGTTCCTGGAGGCACACCCACAGGGCACATTTTCAAACTCTTCCCAATCAGATCAGAGAGACATCCAAAATGTGTAATGTTGATGTGCCCCCAGGAACAGAGTTGAGAAACACTGGATTATTGAATCCTGTACAACATTTCGTATGCATGGAACTATTATGGAAAAGTGGTCAGTGCCTCTGCCTGTGTAAAGAACTCTGGTGACGCAACATCTAGAAACTACAGTATTTTAAAGCAGGAATGACATGAAAATGTTGGGCCAGAAATTCACCTGTAGTGAATTTCTCTATTTAACAGTTGACAATATTTTATTATATGGTATTTAAACCTATTTAACAATGGTTGCAGAGATTGCTAATCCTGCTCCCGGAAAGCAACTCTCCTGCAGCGTTCAGCTCCAACCCCGATCAAACACAGCTGAAACAGCTAATCAAGGAGTTCAGGATTATTTGAAAATAACAGGCAGATGTGTTGGAGCAGTTTGGAACTGAAATCTGCAGGTAGACCTCCAGGACAAAGGTTGGCTACCCCGGTTCAGTTGTTCCTAACCATTCCCAGAGCCCCCAACGCTGCACATTTGGCAGGTCTACATTGTCTAAGTGCATAGTTTGTGCTTGATGTTTAATAATCATTTGAAACTCATTTGGCTGCTGTAGTAGTAATGAAAAGATTTATCCTGAACTCTCTCATGAAAACTAATCCATGACAATTTTTTTAAATTGTTTAAGCTTCAATAAACTATTTAAAAATCAATATGTTTAGGACATTTTCCTTTTCACACATTGGACAAGCAGTTTGAAAAATGGATGGATGGATGATTCAGCTACAGGAGCCATCTTCTGGTGAGATGCCAGAATTCATTTGACACAACCCTCACAGTCCATTATGGGTATTCTCTAGCCACTGAGTGTACATCGATTGCACATTTGTTCTTGTGGTGCATTATGGGATTGAATGAGTGCACTCGATAACATTCACTATGGCAGGGGTTCTCATCTCTGGCCCTCGAGGTCCACTTTCCTGCATAGTTTAGCTTTACTCCTAATCAAACACACCTGAACAAGCTAATCAAGGGCTGCGTTTACACTTGGCATTAACATGTGATCACTGTGATCTGATCAAGCAGATTGGATCATCAGTCAATCAGGACATGGCATGTTTACACTTGGCAACATCAAGTGACTTCTCTATCTGGATAGCCAATCGGATCTCTCTTTCCCGTGCAATATTCAAATAAGTCTTACACCATGTCTACACTGGACACGAGTGGCACAGCACGACAAAATACTATAGAACCCATTATAATCAGTGAAGCTGTCTACACTGGATGTGCCACGGCGCACGACACGACAAATCCCCAAAAATAAGCTGTTGCCTCTTCCTATTTATGACGTACTGACACAAAGTTCTTTGTCGCATCCAGTGTAGACAGCCTCACCCTGTTGCGGCGTGACAACTGTCACATCTGCACGGTGTTAAGTGTTCGAGTCTCACTAGCGCTCCACGGCCTGGTGCCCTCCATCTTTCTTCTGACAGTTCGGGAGAGAGTGGGCAGGGTTTTGCATGACGTCAACCTGCAAATGCAGACACGATGGCTGGATTGCGTTTACATTACACTGAGATCCGATCACAATACGTCCTCGACTACCTCTGGACCAGGACATGCTGATCGGATAACATTCCGATCAGAAGCGCGTTTACACTAGTCTTTTCAATGTGTATGTGGACAACATCCGGATACAGGTCGCATGTTAATGGCAAGTATAAACGCAACCAAGGTCTCCAGGATTACTAGAAAGTTACTGGTAGGCGAGTTTGATCAAGCTAAACTCTTCAAGAAAGTGGACCTCGAGTGCCAGAGTTGAGAACCACTGCACTATGGTTTCGGACACCACTACAAATGGCTGTCCCCTCAAGTGCCCTATTTAAGGGTATAGGGGGCAATTTCAGACATAGCCTTGAAGTCTCTACTAGTGAGCTGATGACCTGAATCAGGTGTGTTTGATTAAGAAGACAAAATGTGCAATGTTTGGGGGTCTCTAGGAATGAGGTTAGGAACCACTGCCCTGGTTTGTTGCCTCTGCAGACTCCACTTTGACCTGTAGGCCTGGAGTTCTCATCTCTGGACCTTGAGGTCAATTTTCCTGCAGAGTTCAACTCCAACCCTAATCAAACACACCTGCACAAGCTAATCAGGGTCTTCAGGATTACTTGAAAGTTGCAAGCAGGTGAGTTTGAGCAAGTTTGGAGCTAAACTCCGCAGGAAAGTGGACCTCGAGGGCCAGAGTTGAGAACCCCTGCCGTAGGCCTTCTGAATATGTATTTGTTGTATCAGAGTTGGTTGTTGACTCAGAGGTCATTCATATTGCATGGACATACCTTGTTCATACAATATGAGTGAACCCAAATCTTTCACATGTCCAGAACCCACTGGTGTAATATCTGATGTTCAGCACAGTGCATTTCACAGCAGGAACTTAAATGCACAAACCCCATGAAATTAAGTGATTTTGCTTTACTTGTGTGGGATATGATTCCCATATTTCCCTTCTCCTTGACCCCTTTACCTATGTCTTACCTTTCTGGTACTGGAGCCAGAGCTGTTGCTGGGACTTCTTGCTGGGGAAGTAGATGTTGCAGGTGAGCTCAGAACCATACAGCGCCTCAGAGATGTAATGACTGCCGTACTGCTGAATAAACGCAAGCAACTCATCCCGCGTGCTGTCTGCCGTCAGGGATTTCAGCACCTTTGAGAAATCTGACCAAAGCACCAGCACACATACAGAAACAATTAATCTAAAAAAATCTTTGATTCATTGTCATATATTTCTTGCTTGTCACCAGACCTTTTAAGAGGCCAGTGAAACTTGCTTTATTACGCCTACAATTCCAGTACTCTGACAGTGATATAGTGCCTTCTCTCTTTTTCAGTGGCATTGTTCCAGAAGTGTTTTTTCTAATTTATTTTCAATGAAAAGCTATCCAGCTTATTTTTAATGTAAAAGCAGGCATGGCCATTTTTAACCTGAATGTGCAAGGCTTCCAGTGTCAGCCGCTTACAGTTATTGTTGCTGTACAAAAACAGGTCGTTACATTGCTTGATGTTACAAACTACTTTTTGTTATCACATAATTAGCATAATCATACACACACGTTTGTAGCACAAATAGTTTTACTGTTTAACACTTAATTTTATTGTTATTTACCTATAGCAAATAATGAAATGACAATCTCACACATTCACCCAAAAAAATAATATTAGGTCTTCGTTTACTCTTCCCAATGCTGTTCCAAACCTGTGTCATTGACTTTCATCTGTGGACCACAAAATACATTTTGAAAAATGTTCCTTTTTGGCCATTCTTTGTCATACTGACTTTCAAAATATGCTAAATCGTGCCTTATCTGTTTGTACTACTGACCAGTTCTCCTTGTTTTTATATTACTTTCGTTTAAAGCAGCTGAAGAAAGGTATTGTGACTTTACATCAGTCCAGTATGAGGATTAATAGAAGTTTGATTTTCATGCAATGACGTTATTGGACTTTTACAGATGCAGAGGGTATGAAAAGATAACTACACATGGCATTTTTTATTTTTTTTAATAAGCCTTCTGTAGTGACTTAAGCTTTCAATGTAACCATTTTTAACGACATGCCTGAGCGATTGAACGAGAATGTGTCCATCTGATAGTCTCAATTCAGCATGGACTTGTTTCCTAACTAATCTCAACATGCTGCCATTTCTTTCTAAATATCCTGTATTAAAAGCTACAACAGTGCCAAGTTTTTGTCCTCAGAGGCAATGCTGGTAAGTACTTTTATTAATAGTGGAAGTGTGTTTGTAACAGTTTAACACTATTAAGAGACCAAGTGTCTCTTTGTTAGAGTGCCAAATTTGAATTGAATATTGTGTAAAGAAAGCAAAGTCAAGCTGAATATATGAGTGTACTGAGTTTGTCACCATTCCCATCACAGCAGTTAGCACATTTACTTGCATTTCTGCTAGAGATAACATCCTTTTTCAAAGAGTGAAATGAGGAAGGAAAATTATCATAAAAAAAAAAATTTATTATTTAAGTAAAAATGTTTCTCATATAGGCCTATTTATTCGTTTATATATATATATATATATATATATATATATATATATATATATATATATATAAACTGTGTTACATTGAAGAACAATCATATGGGTTTGGAACAACATGAGGGTGAATACAAATTTTTCATATTTTAAGTGAATTAACCCTTTTAAGTATAAATGTGCTGAACACATACGCACACATGAAGGAGGAGTATTTATGGTTTTGAAGTTTGTGTGTTTCTCGTGGTACCTGTAGACAGGGTGATGGCACTGAGCTTCACTCTATACAGGTTACTCCGCACTCTCCACTGTTGCATCATGGGGTATCCTGTGGCTTCACTGAACTGAGCATCTCCTGTAACACAGACACACATTAATGCCCCACTTCTGCAACTTTATTAATAGCTACATTTCAGACATTAAAAGTGTCCCATGAGACACGAGGAGG
This sequence comes from Sinocyclocheilus grahami, assembly GCF_001515645.1. Classification (NCBI taxonomy): domain Eukaryota; kingdom Metazoa; phylum Chordata; class Actinopteri; order Cypriniformes; family Cyprinidae; genus Sinocyclocheilus; species Sinocyclocheilus grahami. The sequence goes on along the minus strand of NW_015506112.1, from coordinate 301,535 downwards.
TTTTACTCAAGGAGGTGCTTACTGGCTCGAAAAACTGAATACTCCACTAAGACCCTTCTGAAAAAAAAGTAGTGTGCTTAACTGCATTGAAGGTGCACTTGTAGTGTAATTCTCATCTTTAAAGTATATTTTAAAAAAACGTACTTGAAGATAATATAATATTAATATAATGAAAGGTAACTTAAGTGTATTTTAAGAGAGTATAGTTTCATTATTGTTTTTTAATACACTTTTAAAAAGTGTACTTTGTTATAACGTCAAATTACATACTGTAAAGTACTGTCACGGTTGCACTACTGAGTGGAGTGCGGCGCAAGGAATGGAGGGAGACGATGAGTACATCAATCCAGAGAATTTGAATGATACCAAGGAAAACTCACTTAGCACATGTAGACATAAACAATACCGGACTCTGAAGTAAAAACAGGGAACACTATTTAAACACATAACAAGACGCGGGGATGACGAGAATAAATGGAGGAACACCTGGAATTAAATCAACATAATCAGGACAGGAACAGGAAACTAACCAAATATGGGCATAAACACTGGGTCACAGGGAGCACATGGGGAATACAACACAACACAAGCCTGACAATTATCATTCAATGAATAATATTTTATATACACAATTGTTGTATTTAGCATTGGTAAACGGTGTGTGTGTGTGTGTGTTGGTGATGGTGATTTTAGTTACATTGTTCCGCCTTTAGATGGCAACAAGAGACTGTTTTACGAGTCAGCAGAAAAGACTTTTAAATTGCTTCAAAAAGCTTGTACACAGCCTACAAACGCACTGAGCAGTGCTGTCATCAGAAATAACCCTTGAGCCTATTAGACATTCATACTAATTGTGAATATGAGATTGATACACACCTGGGATCAATGGAAATAAACAGGGAACACCTGGAATTAAATCAACATAATCAGGACAGGAGCAGGAAACTAACCAAATATGGACATAAACACTGGGACACAGGGAGCACATGGGGAACAAATCACAACACAAGCCTGACATGATGCCCCCCTCCGGAAGGCGCGTCCTCGCGCCATACAACATCAAAGTACAACATCGTACACTTAAAGTCTTCGATAAGAAATCGGTACATTATCATCATTGTCTAATACTGAAAAATATATAATTTGTTAAGTTGGGAAAACATGATTAAGTATTCAAATGTATCCCCTCTTAGTCATTTATTTAGTATTAGAACAACTGATTATCGTTCTACAAGAGGTGCATTAAGAGGAGACTGTATCATACCGCTTAGACAAAGTAATTTTTGTCAGTCTGCTTTTTTTTGTCAAAGCTGCACGAGAATGGAATACTATTCCGATAACTATACGAGATCTAGACACATATGCTTTATTTAGGGTTCAGTTGAATAATTGGTTAATTCGTACTAAGATTTGTCAACACTAGAATTTTTTATTTGCTAGCTATCCTATTATTGATTGTATTTTGTTTGCATTGTCTTTATTTGATCCCATTGTTTTTTTTTTATATAATACTGATTTGAACTACGTAATTATAAAAAATGTTTGTATGTATTTTTTATTACATTTTACACAGGGAGCACATGGGGAACAAAACACAACAAGCCTGACAAGTACATTTTAAATAATGTTTTAATCATTTGTCATGCTTTAAAGAACAGTTATTTTGATGTGTTGACTAATAACTTAACTGTAGTTTGTTATTCGACATTATAAAGTTATCAAAATATATTTGAAATGTACTAAACTGCAACTTCGCAAATTTGTAATCACACATAGATTTAAATACATGACATGCAAGTTGCAATAGAAATAACATTCAAGTATATTTTAGTTTTCCATAAATGCTTGTCAGTACATTCAGCAGTACACTTTAACCATAATTCAAAGACAACAGAATTATGAAATTACATAAACTTGTCCTACTTAAGTGGGTCCATAAATACAAGTTCAACTAATTGCATTTAAACTATATATTTGTTTTCTTCTAATTGTAAATCATATTCAATTAAGAGTTTTCTGTTTGCACTTAAGTATGTTTTTTTAAATATACTATTAAGAACTCCTTTTAAAAGTATGAGTGTACTTTTCACAAGGGGCTGCATTCATGCATTTATTGCTAGATGTTGCTAACATGTTTTGCACCTTTTTGCAAGTTTTAGATTATTGTGCTCTTTAGAGTTGGTGTCACGGGTGCACTGCTGAGCGGACTGAGGTGCATGGAACATAGAGAGACAAGGAGTACATTAATCCAAATGGGTTTAATCAACACAAGGACCACTCACGCTATACAGGTAGACATAGACAATAACGGACGCTGGAGCACACATAGGGAACACCATTTATACACACAGGAGGAGGGGATGACGAGACACACCTGGGAGCAATGAAACATCATGGGAAACACCTGGGACAAATTAACTTAATTAATCAGGACAGGAACAGGAAACTAACCAAATAAGGGCATAGGAAGGCACATGGAGAGCAAGATACACACAAAACATGGAACAGAGTCTGACAGTTGGATTTTTTCTGGTTCTGTCCAGCACTGCGAGCATTAACAACTCTCTACTCTCACTCCTGGAAAAAAGACAAGCTGTCATTG
>NW_015506112.1:277318-298591 GCF_001515645.1 Sinocyclocheilus grahami | reverse complement strand
CATTCTAGGAAAAAGCAGAAGCCATCACTGGTCCATTCTTGGAGAAAGGGAATCTCTGGACTTTCTTTGTAAGCTCCTCTAGATTTAGTTGAGAATCTTGTTGATATTTGAAGTGCCCATATTATTTTTTACCCAAATATTACCTTTCATGAATTGCAATATAGCTGTTTGTAAATGTAAAAAGGTATGCAAAGGTTTAAAGATCAAACTGCACAACAAATAAAGTTGTGTCTCCTAAAAGTAAGAATCGATTCTGAACTATTGTGCTGAAATGAGTGTCGGAAACTCCAGTCTCACTTCCTGTTACTAATTACCTGTTAGGTTTGTTTGCATAATGCCAGCCTATGGACTTCATTGGCTGTCCCTCAAACGTCTACTCTAATCTGCCCTCAGTAGGCTCTAGAAAGGGCATGGTTTAAGGATGTATTACGTGTCATTAAGAAATTGTCCATATTGAGGGAGTTGAAATGTGATTTTTATCTTTTGATCTTATGATTTTACTAGTAATTATGTTTGTTAAATTGCTACATTTCAGATGCTGTGCAGTGAGCTGGTCAGTGATGTAATGTTCCTGGTGTGCATGTTTGCTCCACAAAAGAAAGTGGTCCAGGAAATATATGAAAATAAGGATGTTCATGATTCAATATCCAAAATTAAAGCCTTCAGGTACAATAAATTTTTTGTTTTAAATTGTTTTAACTTATTTTTTCATGACTGTCAGTGTAAATTGAAACCAGACTCTTTATGCATTTCAAATGCAGGAAGACATTGCAAACATTTCTGGAGACTTTGAGAAGATATCTGGCAAGGTGACCTAGGGCCTGGTTTAAAGGGAGCACGTTCAAACTACAGCAGTTTAATGATACATCTACCTTTTGCTGCGAAAACTTCCTGTGTATTGTACATGCATTTAATTCACTGGATTTAATTGTAATTGTATAAAAAAGGAAAGAAGTCATAATTATACTTGATTATTTTATTGTAATATTGGACCCGTAAACTGATTATTTTCAATCAACATTTAATTTTGTTCTTACACAAACATGAGGGAGTTGAAATGTGATTTTTATCTTTTGATCTTATGATTTTACTAGTAATTATGTTTGTTAAATTGCTACATTTCAGATGCTGTGCAGTGAGCTGGTCAGTGATGTAATGTTCCTGGTGTGCATGTTTGCTCCACAAAAGAAAGTGGTCCAGGAAATATATGAAAATAAGGATGTTCATGATTCAATATCCAAAATTAAAGCCTTCAGGTACAATAAATTTTTTGTTTTAAATTGTTTTAACTTATTTTTTCATGACTGTCAGTGTAAATTGAAACCAGACTCTTTATGCATTTCAAATGCAGGAAGACATTGCAAACATTTCTGGAGACTTTGAGAAGATATCTGGCAAGGCGACCTAGGGCCTGGTTTAAAGGGAGCACGTTCAAACTACAGCAGTTTAATGATACATCTACCTTTTGCTGCGAAAACTTCCTGTGTATTGTACATGCATTTAATTCACTGGATTTAATTGTATAAAAAAGGAAAGAAGTCATAATTATACTTTTATTGTAATATTGGACCCGTAAACTGATTATTTTCAATCAACATTTAATTTTGTTCTTACACAAACAATCTGTACAACAGCCATTGAATGAAACAACATTTACAGCACAATAAAATAAAAAAAAAGTAGTTTTTTGAATTACAAGTCTTAATTTCTCTGCAATAGCCTATGAGAACATGAAGTGGTTACAGATTGACACCAGGATCTTTTGCAATCACATTTATGTATCACCAAGTCGACTCTGAGAGAAGTCCTATTCAGACGGTAATTGTTACTCATGTCAACATATGTAAAAAATGTATTTACATGGCACCTCAGTGATAACTCATGGATTTGATGATTTATTCACAGTGGAGAAGAAAGATGTGATCATTATGAACCTAGGAACGCACTGCTGACATGGCCAGTTGCATGGTTGTCTGTTGTAAATAAAATGTCATACACTTGGAATAATACATTTAAATGTAATAATATATTATTTATTTAAATCTCTGGTTTAAAAATAGGAAAATAGACCCAATATAGCTGAAATGGTTTTCTTAAATGTTATCTCTCAAAATAATGGGTCTCATTAAAAATGTGGAGATTAGCATTAATTATTAAATGCAACCTCTTATTTACAGGAGGCAAACAGCTGCTTGGTTTACATTTTTATGTACGTAACTGTAGGACTATTTAAAATTGTATTGCATACCTGTTACTGCCATAATAATTACTCATTTCAAATGTTTACGTGCTTTTCTGGTCTTTTTGTTCTTAACAGCACCCAATCGCTGTGGTGGAGCAGTTATGAAATATTGTTCTTGTAAATACTTTCAAGCATTTCAGTACTTTTTTTTTCAGTAATATGCGTCAAAGTACAACAGTTAGTATATAGTGTTAAACGGAGGTCAAAAAGTATTTAAAAAGTTAATTTTGAAACTATTTATTCTCAGAGATGTGGATTTGGACAGCAATTAAATGACCACATGACCTTGGTCATTCGGCCGGGGATGTTTATGGGGATGGTGGGAGAAAAACACTGACATTCTGGATTCAGATGGCAATAAAATCACAGACTAACCCCTGTAAATGTTGAAAATCGCTTACGTCACCATGAGAACCAATTACCCTCCGAATCTGGCTATTATGTGCTTTTATCAGGTGGAACCAAACATACACCATTTTTCATACATCTCCATTTTTGCACCATTTTTGACTTGGCAGCATCAGATGCCTCTTCAGTGTTAGCTCCTTTGATTTGTCCAGTTTCTGCCAGCTCCTCCAGGTAACTGAAGAATAAAATAAAAGATCAATCAATAATACAGACATTGTCTACTGATTTATAAATGTAATCATTGAAAAATGTTTTTTTCATCCCATTAGCAGCTTTGGTGCGGTGAATTGAAGCAGTCGAATCAAAATGCATTCGATCGGATATTTAGACGATGATTATTAGTTTTGTGCATTTTCAATGTTCCCCAATTATCTTAGTAAACTTCGGAGGCTCTTTATGTGTGATTTTTAATCAAATACATCGTAAAAGCACTTACCTTACAATAAAAGCGATCTCCGACGAGCAGTCGATAACGTATCTCTGTAGTTTGTAGATGCTAAAAAAGACAAATATCATTTATGTATTTAATCCCATTTTATTAACCAAAGTCTTTGCTACTGACCTTCGATTATCTAATTCAACCATACTAATAAAAAGCAAAAATGACATTTGTGTTATTGCTGAAGAGTTGAACGTTCTTCTCCTGCGTCGTATTCTTCATGCAATTTGTTTGAGTTGCGCCCTCTACTGTACAGACGTGAATTTACATTTCCTTCAGCCTGAGTTCATTTAACTTTTATTGTGAAAAGCGCTTTTACATTTGTAAAATAACTTTTTTTATATTAAAAACAAAACAAGCAAGCCCTGCCCAGATTTTAAAAGCAACTCAAAAGTAATGTAACACATTACTTTCCATAAAAAGTAACTAAGTAATGTAATTAGTTACTTTTTTAGGGAGTAACGCAATATTGTAATGCATTACTTTTAAAAGTAACTTTCCCCAATACTGCTGCCATCAGATCACTCTTTCCAAAATGTTGTATTTGTTACATGTTGTTAAGAAACATTTTCTCCCCATTAAGGAAACCCTCGGCAGAAAGTTTGCATATCCGACACGTCCGAGAAATACCATTCAGAACTGATTCAAAAGAATAATTTGTTCATGAACTGGACATCACTCTTAGAAAACAGCCCTGATTAATTTAAATGAGTCCAAGTCCTAAATATTTCAATTCATTTTCCAGAATAGAAAGACTTAATATCTGCTAAAAGTCTATTTGGTAAATTTTTAAGAGGGCACTACCATACAGATCACCTCAATGCTAACAAATAGGGCCAGACCATAGGTTTGTGGGGCCCTAGGTGAGATCATAGACTAATGACTAATGTTTTATTTTCTTTCTTATACGCAATAATATACATTTTCTTTACTTTTGTTTGTTTGTTAAATTTTGTATTTTTAGAAATGGCAGCTGAGTAAATGCCAGCATATTGTTATCCTCATGTAATGGTATTTAAACAATGTCTCTGCGCACATCTTACTGTAGTTATATTATACACTCTTTACTCAGCCCGTATGACTGTGAGGCGTTTTGAAAAGCATTTTGTGATTTTGTTGTGATTTCCATGTTTTTGGCAATTTAATGAAGTGTAATTAGCCACCAATTATAATACTTCTTCTCTTTAATTGAGCTTTCTCTCTATGAAACATCAATAGCAAACTAAATTTGCATCAGTGTCCATCTGTAAAAGACATATTTTATTGAATCATTCTCAAAACAGATAGTTCAGAAATCCCATAGCCATTGTAAAATGCACGGGTCACCGGCTCCTCCTGAAAACTGGTCCTCGGTGAGCGCCACTACATGCCTATTACTTAATAATTCAAATGATTTATTTTCACTAAATTTCATTGTCATTTGAAAAGTCGTTGTTAATAGTTAGTTAATAGTGAGAATTGGTCCCCAAACTAAAGTGCAGCCATTATTTAATAAGCAAACGTATTAAATTCAGTTTAATTAAGAAATAGTTAAACCACAAATATTTATCATTTACATTTTTGGGTGAACTATTGCAGTAACATTTGTAACTAAAGTGTTTATGAAAAAGCCATGCCAGCTAATGAAGGAAAGTCAGTCTGACGACTCACACACCATGGGCCCTATTTTAACGATCAAAGTGCATGGTCTAAAGTGCACGGCACAATTGCGTTTAGCGAATCCACTTTTACTAGTTTAAGGACGGGAAAAATGGTTGGTGGTCTTAAAGGGTTGTCCCTATAATTTCAATGAGTAATGGGTGTGTTTTGGGTGTAATGTGCCATAAACCAATCAAAGTCTCATCTCCCATTCCCTTTAAGAGCCAGTTGTGCTCGCGCCATGGCGTATTCGCTATTTACACGGCAGAAATTTGCGAGCGCAAAGACAGAACACATCTCCAGAGATGAAACGGAGCTGCTCGTGCGCGAGCAAATAGGTAGCCTAATTCTGATACATGCAATGACTCTCCATTATGACATGTAGGCATTTTTATATTTATGTAGCCTACACAATAATAATCTTTTACATTGCAATCCTTCAATTTTTTATATTTGGCATGTTTGTGTGCTGCTGTGCGTCCGAGTGTGTAATAAGCGTGTACACGAGCTGTGGACCCGCCTATACTAACGCACTCTTTAAATAACAAAAAAACTACTGCACCATTGACTTTAGACCATGGTTTTGTTGGTCAATGGCGCAGTGTTCAGTTGCCTCAAAATAGCAGCGCGCCAGTAATGCGCCTGAACACACCTCGTTTTCAGACCAGCACAACCATGGGCGCACAAATGGGCGCAAATTAATTTTCTATTTAAACAACATGGCGCAGGACGTGAAAAGGACAACTGTGTCGGGCTGAAACTAGCAAAAAACACTTGCGTCGCGCCTGAAGCCACATTGCGCCGGGTGTATGATAGGGCCCCATGTGTTCAAAGCCAGCAGACACTCTGAAAAGAACAGCCCCGTACACCCTCAACCAGTTGAGTAGATCAGTTAGGACAGTGACATAGGTTTGAATACTGGATATTAATCATGGAAGCTCCTGTATTGTTCTCATTTCAGTATCACTCATGTTCTGTGCTCTCCCGAGTTATTTTCTAATACTACGAATGTGTAAACAAATATCACGATCTGTAGTTAAAGACCAGTTGTTATTTAAAATGACTTTTTGCTATCTGTGTCTAGGGATGACATCAATATGCAATATAAATATAACTTTATCGCTATTTTGGAAGTGAATGGATTTTGATATACACTAGCAGTGGGATTAACAGAAAAAATAGAATTTTTGGCAGAAATAGTACAGACTGAAATCATGAAAGAGGTTAAATTAAGTGAAATGTTCGGTGCGATAGCTGATGAAACCAAAGGTCTAAGGAAAAAGGAGCCAGTTTCTTCAGACTTAAGATTCATTGCTGTTCTTCAGTTGCTTTACACTTTCATATCTGGCTCACATGTACACCAAAGGTGGCTTGAAATTCAGATGGACAAATCAAATCAAAACAAATCAAATCAAATGGGAAAAAGGGAAAATACAATTTAAAAAAATAAATGGGAAAAATAATAATAAAAAATGGGGGGAAAAATGCCCCTTAATGGAAAAGTTCATTCCTGATCCTATTATCCAGCCCATCGCAATCTGTAAATTGTTGGAAAAAGTAGATAGGAGACAGCAGATCCTGAGCAGTAGGTTACATGGATCCATAATTACTTCGTCAAAAAAGGAAGCCTCTAAGAAAACATATATTATATGCAGTGATTGACACATTCATGGGAAAGCTGTTGAAAGTCGTTTCTCAAACAGATATTGTGAAATTATGCACAGAATCCAAGCACTTCACTCTAAAAGCAGCACTTGCTTACAGTACATAAGGACCAAATATTGAAGAGTCAAATTTTGAAAAACTTGTTCGTAAAAGACCAAAAGGGGTTTGAAAGGGAGAGGGAATAAAATGTACTCCTCTCATCAAATCTGTGGTAGTTCTGGAGCCATTGCAGGAGGTATTTCATGAGCTTTTCAGGCTGTGTAAGATTGCCATTGCGACATCTGCAGGTACTGCTGATCAAAACTCAGAAGCAACTAAATCATCTAGAAATCTTCAGCTGTAACACTTGGGCTTGAGGGTTTTGGTTTGGATCGAGACAACTTGAGAGCACAGGGAAATAGGGTTCAGGAACACATAAAACAACACACAAGCAATGGTCAGAACATGACGAATCAGTCCAAGCTGTAAATCCCACAACAGACTCAAACAGGCAGGATTGACAGCACAGAGGGTCAGTCCAAAACCCACATCCACAACAGAATAATCCTGACAGGGAACAGAGCACAAAAACAAAGGTCCGAAACAAGAGCGATCAGGTCCCAAAGTAAGCGGTGTCAAAACACAGACAGGTCAACATTAGATAAAAGCCACTGGCTATGCTTGCAGAGACAAAACAAGTTCACACTGAGATTAGAAGGATCAGTGCTTAAATAAATCTGGTGTAATCAGGCTAGATGTCCAGGTATGGAGCCCTTTGGTGGCGCTCGAGGGCAAGTGACCCATTCAGAGGGTACCATGAGTTTTGAAAAAAAGGCTGCAAAATCATTCAAGTTTGGCAGATGTTTTAGTAGCAACCATACAAATCACAGAATTGTATTTTTTCCCCATGGTTTAGATCAGATGCTATTTGTTTGTTTGATTTGATATGGCAGTATTTAGTGTGTCTACTTGACTTTTACATTTATTTGATTGAATTAGCCAATTGACTGACTATCAATTTATAAACTGGCAGTGATTTATTTATTATATTATTTATTTCAGTTTTTAACTTGGTCTTCAAGTTATTAAAGGAATAGTTCACCCAAAAATGAAAATTAGCCCATGATTTACTCACCCTCAGGGCATCTTAGGTATATCTGACATTCCTCTTTCAGACGAACACAATCGCAGTTATGTTTAAAAGTGTCCTGGCTCTTCCAAGCTGTATAATGGCAGTGAATGGTGCCCCTGTTTTTGAAGCCCAAAAAAGTACATCCATCCATCATAAAACTACTCCACACAGCTCCGGGGTGTTAATAAAGGCCTTCTGAAGCGAAACACTGTGCTAGTGTAAGAAAAATATTGATTTTTAAAAATGTATAAACTGTAATATATGACCGATTGCATGATGCAATTTTTTTTTTTCCAAAGAGTCTCCTGTATGAAATGTGTAAACACAATGGTCAGAACATGACGAATCAGTCCAAGCTGTAAATCCCACAACAGACTCAAACAGGCAGGATTGACAGCACAGAGGGTCAGTCCAAAACCCACATCCACAACAGAATAATCCTGACAGGGAACAGAGCACAAAAACAAAGGTCCGAAACAAGAGCGATCAGGTCCCAAAGTAAGCGGTGTCAAAACACAGACAGGTCAACATTAGATAAAAGCCACTGGCTATGCTTGCAGAGACAAAACAAGTTCACACTGAGATTAGAAGGATCAGTGCTTAAATAAATCTGGTGTAATCAGGCTAGATGTCCAGGTATGGAGCCCTTTGGGGGCGCTCGAGGGCAAGTGACCCATTCAGAGGGTACCATGAGTTTTGAAAAAAAGGCTGCAAAATCATTCAAGTTTGGCAGATGTTTTAGTAGCAACCATACAAATCACAGAATTGTATTTTTTCCCCATGGTTTAGATCAGATGCTATTTGTTTGTTTGATTTGATATGGCAGTATTTAGTGTGTCTACTTGACTTTTACATTTATTTGATTGAATTAGCCAATTGACTGACTATCAATTTATAAACTGGCAGTGATTTATTTATTATATTATTTATTTCAGTTTTTAACTTGGTCTTCAAGTTATTAAAGGAATAGTTCACCCAAAAATGAAAATTAGCCCATGATTTACTCACCCTCAGGGCATCTTAGGTATATCTGACATTCCTCTTTCAGACGAACACAATCGCAGTTATGTTTAAAAGTGTCCTGGCTCTTCCAAGCTGTATAATGGCAGTGAATGGTGCCCCTGTTTTTGAAGCCCAAAAAAGTACATCCATCCATCATAAAACTACTCCACACAGCTCCGGGGTGTTAATAAAGGCCTTCTGAAGCGAAACACTGTGCTAGTGTAAGAAAAATATTGATTTTTAAAAATGTATAAACTGTAATATATGACCGATTGCATGATGCAATTTTTTTTTTCCAAAGAGTCTCCTGTATGAAATGTGTAAACAGTTTGATCATAAATTATTAAAGCAAACGTTCTGACTTGATTCAGTCTTCAAATGACTGAATTGTTCTACTGAGAGTCCAGGAAAAGTGCAACACCTCAACCAACACCAGTTCAAACGAGTCAGTTTTTCAATCTTTTTCTAGACTGTCGAAATTCAGCATCTGTACAGTGACACACAGAGAGTTCTTGAACTTGTATTAACACATGCCTGTAGCATGAGAACAGCTTGTTTGTTTCAATCATAACAGTTAGCTATAAAAGCAAAGGCAGCGCCTGCTATACGCCACAGTCTGTATATGCATTTGTTCATTTAATTGAATCTTATGTACTAAAACTGATATACAAATTAATAAAAACTACACTGCCAAAAATGCAATGCAAACTAACCAGTAGATGTCACATTGTTAAGATGACCTGCAACTATATTCTCTCTCTCTCTCTCTCTCTTTCTTATTATGTCACTATTTTTTCTGCTTTTCAAAGTGCTTTTCATTAGAATGGAGCCTAAACCACAAGAGTCAGTGTAAGTCAATCAGGATGTGCTTTACTGGAAGAGCAGAGCGGAAACTCAAGGGCAGAACAGAGAGAGAGAGAGGCCACAGTATAAAGATTACTCGCTCGCTCTTACACAAATCTATCGATTACCAAATTAAATCACCCTGAGTCTGACCGCGCAGAGAGCCAGTCACCCTAACGATTCTTCACAAATAAAAGTTAGAGAGTATGGATTTTTCTCCTAAATAAGACTCTGTCCTTGTCGGCCGAGTAAACCTTGTTATTAATTATTTTGTCCACAGTAAGTGGAGCCCGATGTTTCTAATTCTGCTGCAGAGCGACAGGTTTCAAGTCTCAAATCTGCTCTCTTTATTAAGACTAACTGGTGTTTCTGTGGAGGTGATCAATAACTAATAACTCATTTCAATAGCATCTTTATTATTATTATTTTATTTGAGGTCGGTCAACTTATAATGTTATTCAGAAGCAAAGATGCAGAAAAATAAATAGCATAAGAACACTTATGTTTGGGACCATTAGGATTTGTTGTTTTCATCACAACATATTTTATAAAAATGTTTTCATTACTGTCTGTGATGATTCTCATTAGAGTCTTATTACTGTAAAACAATTAAGCCAGCAAATAAGCTGAACTGGAACTGATCACGTAGGAATATAATACAGTGCATTTATTTTCTAGTGTACCTGAGACACCAACAATCACCAGTGTCTTTCATCTGTTTACTTGAAACTGAAGACACACAGCCATACTCTAGGTATTTTGAACTCTTACATCTCATCATAAACTCACGGGTGATAAAACACTTTCTAACTTCTGACGCTCTTACTGGAAGATTCTCTCATCTTTCCTTTATTTGCTTTCTCTCCAAGAAGAGCCTATAAACTTTAAGATTTGTGGAAAAATGGAATTCCACTGCCTTACACTTACTGAATTCTCTGTGTCTGGTTTTAAATCCATAAAAACATACATATTATAAATAACATTGTTAGGAAAAATAGCTTTCTATGATTGATTGATTGACTTAAAATCCAAATCAAGTTAAAGGTGTCTCAATGATAGATTTGTTTCTTACAAACACGCAGCTTTTCACGTCACGATATGTTAACTGATGGACTGGAGTGGTGTGGATCACTTGTGGATTATTGTGATGTTTTTATCAGCTGTTTGGACTCTCATTCTGACGGCACCCATTCACTGCAGAGCATCCATTTGTGAGCAAGTGATAGAATGCTACATTTCTCCAAATTCTGACGAAGACACAAACTCATCCACAACTTGGATGGCCTGAGGGTGAGGAATATAAATAATATAAATATAAATTTTGTGGGTGGAGCCTATCTGGTGGCCGAAAACAACAGCTTTAAATTAGCGGTCTAGGGAAGCCATGGAATAAAAGAATAAAAAAGGTAATTTTGAGTTTTATTTCAAAATTCCGGGGGGGTATATAAATATTTCATAACTCACACTCTTTCATTAAAACTGAAGCAGCACTCTGGTGATCTGTAAAGCAGTTTTCTTTGATTTGATTGTCCATCTCAACCATTTTGATATTGACAAGTGCGGTTTTTGGTCTTTCTAATAGTAGCACACACTTTGTTGCATAATGGAGAGCAGCAGAACAGCATCAAGAATATCACATTTTGGGGGAGACAATTTGGCCATATCTGATTACAGGGTTACAGCCCTGCTTTTAGTAATGATTAATGTGCAATGCTTGGGAAAAAAAAATATGATGGTAGAGAAAGGGAAAATGCAATATTGGTCGATTTCATGAAAACATGTTATTTTCACTCCAAATCAAAAACAAGAAAATAGAGAGAATCATTAGGATTTGTTTTGCATTGCAAAATATTTTTATGACAATGTGTTAATGATTCTCACCATGAGTAATTACTGTAATTACTGTCTTATTATATATATATATATATATATATATATATATATATATACATACACTGCAATTCATATTTATACTTCCATACATATTCAGCTGATGCAAATTTCTTAAAGCAAAAGTTTGTAATGTGTAATAGAGGTTTACCTTTCTCAGCCTACACATACAGTATAAGCACTGTAAGGCAAAACACCTATTGATCACACACGTTTGCTTAGAATATAAATACAGACGTTGCATTGACTTCTGTACAGCTAGTTATAAATACTATAACCTAACTCAAGAAGAAAACTTTCTGCATTTTTACAACACAAAACATTACTTTATTGTTTTACAAGAGGTTTTGTCAGATTTAGTTCACTTCAGGGGACAAATGTACTATTTAGAAAGAAAGAAAGAAAGAGTGAGTGAGTGAGTGAGTGAGTGAGTGAGTGAGTGAGTGAGTGAGTGAGTGAATTAATGAATACATAAATATAGTAAATAAATAAATATACATACATACAAGTATACATAAATGTTTCATTGTCTGTTATAATAACAGTGAAATGCATTCAATTTTAAAAACAACATTTTTCCACATTTGTTTGGAACAATGATACATTGCTTGACAAACCAAAACACACTGTGATTTGTTGCTTTACATGTTCATGACCAGAATGAGCTATAGACCAATTTCAATGTTTGCAAACAGTGATGGCGGGTTTTTTTTTTTTTTTTGGGTGGAGCCTATCTGGTGGCCGAAAACAACAGCTTTAAATTAGCGGTCTAGGGAAGCCATGGAATAAAAGAATAAAAAAGGTAATTTTGAGTTTTATTTCAAAATTCCACACTTTCTTTCCTCGCAATTCTGAGATTATATCTCACAATTCTGATAAGAAAATCAACTCGTCATTCACTTTTGTTTCCCTCTCGGCTCTGAATCACAAGTTTATATCCCACACTTCTGGCTTTTTGAGTTAAATTGAGTTATAAAGTCCGAACTAGGAGATATAAACTTGAATTTGTGAGAAAAAAGTCTGAATTGTGAGATACAATAGGTCAATGTTATGTAACATATTATAGGTTTAAAATAGTGCTGTCAAACGATTAATTGCGATTAATCGCATCCCCAAAAAAAGTTTTTTTGTTGTTTTTTTTTACATAATATATGTGTGCGTACTGTGTATATTTAGTATGTGTACATACACACACACATGCATGTATATATTCAAGAAAAATATGTTACATTTATACATTAAATATATTTATATATTATATGAATATAAATATATTCATGTAAATAAATGTAAACATTTTCAAAATATATGCTGTATGTGTGTGTATTTATATATACATAATAAATATACACAACAGACACACATATATTATGTAAACAAAAACTTTTATTTTGGATGCGATTAATCGCGATTAATCGTTTGACAGCACTAGTTTAAATAGTATTTCATGCTGTAACTGTAGGTTTAATACAATATGTCCCTTATGAACTGCATATGTGAATATTATGTAGACCTGTTGTTTAAATCAAAATGATGCTTTTAAAGGGTAATCATAGCAGGTTTCATCCGTAGTCTGTCCATTTAAATGTCTGCGTTAAGCTTCAAATGGCGTCTTTGACGACAGTATTCTATAAAAAATGATTTGCATTCCGATTCTGACATCCAAAGGCACAACAATACATTTTTTTTCTCTTATTCCATGGAGTTTACTCGTTTCGCTCCACTTGTTACCAGTGTTTTTCTGCCACCACAATGCGCGCGCAACTGCAAGTGACGTAACTTTGACGTCTACTCCAAATTGGTCTATAGAATGAGACCAATATTCCATGTAAACAATAATTTCACAAGAATGTAAGGTTGCGATCAAAACACAGATCTTCCTTGCTGAAGAATATGAAGAACGAATCCACTCTTCCTTGTACATTTAGTCAGCTGAGCTGCACATCAATGTTACATCACATCAGTATTAATGCTGAATGATCAATCAGCCACAACTTGATGTCTATTGGCTTTGGATATGAGATAAAACAGATATATGCAACTGGATCTAACATGAAAAACTATTACACACATTGTTGTACTTGTTTTTAACCTTATCTGATGCTGTCCATGCTCATTTCTACCACTAGAGGGATGACTTCATCTGCACAGATCAACAGAGGCGCCACCAATGTTTTCAGACCTTTTTCTCAACGTTTCTGACCATCTAGCTATTCAGAACACGGCTGTTTTCAATCAAGGTAAACAGTCGTTATTGAAATGACAAATGCATGTCTGATCAATATTAGAAAAGTAACATTAGATATGATAATATTTGATACATTTCACTTTTAAGTACAAAGGTAAACACAGAGATATTTATAGTGGGGTAGGCAAATGAACAAGCTTTGAAACTTTACGTTGTACACATGTAATCATGTAATTC
Source organism: Sinocyclocheilus grahami (assembly GCF_001515645.1). Lineage (NCBI taxonomy): Eukaryota > Metazoa > Chordata > Actinopteri > Cypriniformes > Cyprinidae > Sinocyclocheilus > Sinocyclocheilus grahami. Next base: position 284,928 of record NW_015506112.1, on the reverse strand, counting down.
ATATTCCTAATGTTGGTTGTTCTTTGCATACAATCCATTCTAACTCACTCCCCCACTAAATAACGACACGTTTGTGAATCTGCCCACCTCGTCTGCTCACCTCCTGCTTACAGAAAAAATCATGAGAAAATATGAGAACAATTGAGACAAATGATTCATCACTACTCCTGAAGCATTTCTCTGGCTGTATTCAAAGCTGCGCTACAACACGACATGTTGCTCACTCTTGTATTTTGAGTTTCACAATACAGAAGTGATAAATAAAGAAACATTATTTAGTACATCTTTGTGTAGAAAGTGATGCTTTCATTCTGTCAAACTATAAAACTGTACATCCCACTTAATGTAACAAACCATGAAAACAAGACTTTATTTCATTCCTCCTTGAGGCTAAAACATTGATGCAACATTAATGTGAAATAACATAATACACGACCAGCATTTGTTTACAGATGCCAAAAAAACTTGTGCACGGTTTTCAGAATCGCTGTTCTGTTGAATAGGTTGCATAGCTGTAATGTAAGGTACACAATGTGCCTCTAAAAGTGGCACTGACAATCCCCCGACAATGGGGTTGGATTCTCAGAGAATGCATAAACTGGTCAAATGTGTAGCATCTGCCAAATGCATGAATGTAAATGCATTATTATTTTCTCTAGTGTGCATGTAAAACAAATGCATTCTGTGCCGGAGATATCTTTGCATTGTTGGGTTTGTGTGTGAGATATATGAATAGATGAATGGCTAGTAACTTGAAAATTGCTGGTTTGAGCCTAGAGCTTGTTTTGATGAGAATCACGGCCAGCCTGACACAATGATATTGGTTCAACCAGTGGCGTTAGTCTGGTGACAGGACTACCCATTTGTCCTGACAGAAGACTGGGGAAGCGTTCATGAAATATATATTTTTTTTAGTTTAGAAATCATCCACTCATCGTTTAACCTCGGGTTGCTCCGGGGGTTTGTCACTGTGAATGTACTGTAAGTTGCTTTGCATAACAGTGATGGATGGTGGTGTGGCAACTTAATCTGGGGGGATTGTTTCTGAAATATGCACACTTGTCTCTTAGGATAAAAGGGTCAACAATGACTGCTTATTACACGGATGGGTGAATGGTAACCCAGGCTCAATGGGAAAACATGCATCTACAAAAAAATAAAAATAAAAAAAAGCTCCAGCTCTGCAAATCTCCAAAAACATACCTACAATTCACTGTCGTTTCAAGCTGAGATGAACACTAGTAAATACCTGCAACTTTTATTCATTTTCACACATATTATCATTACAGGTACATATTATCCATTAATCCTCACAATGCACTCAAATCTGTATACTACTTTCAAATCAAATAGTATACAGATTTGAGTTATTTTATAAAACCGTTACAACATATTATACATTTCAGCGAAAACCATATCATATCTGATGAGCAACTTTTTTTTATTAATGAGCATTGATGAGCGAATGTGAAAAGAATTCAAAGTTTTGAATATTAATTGTGACCCTGGATCACAAAAGCAGTGTTAAGTCGCTGGGATATATTTGTAGCAATAGCTAAAAAATACATTGTATGGGTCAAAATTACTGATTTTCTTTTATGCCAAAAATCATTAGGATATTAAGTAAAGATCATGTTCCAGAATGTGAAAAGAATTCAAAGTTTTGAATATTAATTGTGACCCTGGATCACAAAAGCAGTGTTAAGTCGCTGGGATATATTTGTAGCAATAGCTAAAAAATACATTGTATGGGTCAAAATTATTGATTTTTCTTTTATGCCAAATATTATTAGGACATTAAGTAAAGATCATGTTCCATGAAGATATTTTGTAAATGTCCAACTGTAAATATATCAAAACGTAATTTTTGATTAGTAATGTGCATTGCTAAGAACTTCATTTGGACAACTTTAAAGATGATTTTCTCATTATTTAGATTTTTTTGCACCCTCAGATTCCAGATTTTCAAATAGTTGTATCTCGGCCAAATATGGTCCTATCCTAACAAACCATACATCAATGGAGCGCTGTTGATATGTAAATCTCAATTTAGAAAGTGAGACCCTTATGACTGGTTTTGTGGTCCAGGGTCACAATTCAATAAAAGTTAACAAATTACATTTATTTTACTTGCATTCAAAATCACTTTAATATGGCATAATTATAAATTTTTCATGCTGCAGTGGTTTATGAAAGGACATACAGATTTCATGTTCATCAACAAAAATCAGTCCCAAAAGTGTGTGAGATATGAGGAAAAGGCTAAATATATTTGACAAGTTTATTTTGACAGTTTTAAAGCATTTGCAAAGTTTTGTTCACTTACTAAAAACTATGCATTTTTAAGATTTTTTTTATGTATTCCAGGTCAAAACACACCAAATGCATTATTAGGGATGATAAAGACTTAAGGCCCGTTCACACAAAGAATAATAACTATATTAGCATCCAACCATTGCATGATAACATTCTGTTTATTATAAGTGCACTGCAGTTTTATCATCTGCCGCTTTAAATGCTCAAGCTTATCTAAGGAGAATGGATTCTGATTGGCTATCAATGTTTTATCATTCATCAACTGGAAAATGTTTCTGAAAGTGATTTCAAAAATATTGTATCTCTGTGCCATTATTATTATAGTTCTGTCAGGACCACTATCGTCAAATTGATAGATACTTAGCATAAAGTTTGGTTTGGCGGTATGGTTCTGTTCTGGGCAAAAAAACCTCCCTGCCCATCCATGCAGCCTGTCATGAATGAGCAGGGAGAGCAGCAATAATAACCCCCCTAGGGTTAACAGAACAGAACAATGCAGATATCATTAATGTACTCAATGATATTTAAGTGTAACACTTTATTCAAGATAAAGGAGTCTGATTAGCAAGGAATATCAGAAAGCGAAGTCCTGACTGTGGCGAAAGGTGGAGCTGGGGATGGAGGAGGGTAATTTGCTCCGAAGCAAGCTAAAAAGCTGCTGAATAATACTGAATACAGCTTATATAGGAATGCCGCGATAGGTGTCGTATTCCTATAGGTAGATGTGATCAGCTGAGAATCAGCTGATGCAAGCTTGACTCACGTGACCTGCCAGAACTAACGCTAACGCTTAATTTGTGGTGTGGGCTGTGCTATTCTTTTAAATTTAGAACGGGTTCTAAAACTATGTCTTTTATTACACTTATAGTTGTCAGTCTAGGTGTGAACGGGCCTTTAACGTTGGGTGGTTCCTTGCACAATACTATAATATAAACTTAAAGTACTTTTGCCATGGTGCATTATTTGCAAACAAATACATTTTGATGTATTATAACAGCTTCATATGTATATGGCTTTTCTAATGAAGTAAATTTGCTCAATGGTGCACCCGGTACAGCATTGCATTTGTGATCTGAAGTGCTTCGGTATGAGTCCCGTGAAAAACGACTCATGATAAAAGACTTGTAGAAGCAAGATAAAATGGTTGCATGGTTGCTTCAACAAATGTGTTTTTTTAATCTCACATTTGCTTTTGTTAACATTATCAGTTAGGTTTATGTTAGGGTTTAGTGTAGGTGCTGTATTATTTTCAAACATGATAGCATTAATTATTTAGTGCCACTCACTGGACATTTCTGAACTGCCGCTATACATTCACCAACCAATGCAAAAAAATATTAACTGATTCACTTTCATCTGCTTAAAAATGTAACATGATTTTAGCACCACTCACTGGATTTTTCACTTTGAAAGTGTTGTAAAATGTGCAAGATGTGACAATGTTTTGTAGAAATGTCACCAAAAGCATGCTTTCCCGATGAGCCTGGATTGGTGAATCGATGGTAGAATGACCAAAGCATCTACAAATGACTAAAAATGGTCAATGTTGCATATAATAAAGTGTACCAATAATCAGTTATACAAGGTGTCATAATATATAGATCATAACATTGTCATATCTTTATTGTGGAACAGAAAAGGAGAAATCAAGCTCACAGTTGAGTTGAGCTCCTTCCATTAGCAGCTTTCACAGTCTGTGCAGCTTCTGTTTTATAACATTATCTCATGATGAGTGTGAATGTGTGAATGGTCCTCACACGCAGAGACCAAACTGTCGCATACGTGCACCACTCACAGTTTGTCTTTTTATCTCTTTGACAGCCAATTATTGGCAGGGATGTATCCGGTTGGTTTGACGTATTGTCAGAGACAAGTCGCGAATGAAGTCTTTGAGCTCATCTGAGAGCCTCAGGCTGCTGTACAGAACAGATGGCCTTTCCCCTTCTGGCGTGTCAATTTTTTAAAAGAACAGTGTGGAGATTTTATTGGCTTTATCCACTATTGCTTTATAGGACTATATTTTCCCAACTTGAGAAGCCAGTATGTATCTCTTCTCAGCGGCACATTGAAATGAATACATTTGCAGACGGCATTGCAAATTAAGAGGAAAACATGGCTTTATTGACCGACTCTAAGTCAGTCTGTGAGTTTTCAATCTGTGATATTGTTAAATAACTCATTCAATTAACAACTTCAAATATTGCCTGTTTGCATATGCAGTCCTCACAAAGACCACACAGAACAGAAACTGCAAAGATAAAGCCAAGAAGTAGTTCAAAAAGGCAACCGATTCATTTATTCATGCTTTCAATGCCTGAGGTTTTTTTTTTTTTTACATTTTGCCAAATTGGTAGCTAATTCATATGAATTTGAATGATCTAGTTTGTATGTTCACACGATCTGCTTACACCTCACTGACAATAGTAGAAAAAGTTTGTTATACAAGTTTTGTAATACAATATGAATACGATAAATACATTGAACCAAACATATTTTTCAAGCACATAGTTAAAGGCATCCATAAGAAAGTTGGGCCTTATTTTATTTTAAATGTAAATTTGTATTGATCGTGACAATTATTGAGTGTTCATATTGGTAATAACCATTATGCCAGCCACAACAGCATTGCAATAATGGAAGATTAATTTGACTTACTTTTTCATTTCACTTTTGTTTACTCAACAAAATGAATTTATCTTTATTCAAGTCATGTTGTTCATTTGATAATATAATTAAAATGTTACATTTTCAATTTCCAAATTCCCCGAACACTTCTGATGCAAATGTTGATTATATTCCAAATAAATCATGATAATGCAGATTTATAATCATTAGTTCACCACTTGACTAAATCTTCTGGTCTGAGTCTTTAGTTTTTTTGTCCCTCGCCCCCAAAGTGAAACCAACTGTGTTCTGGAGTAGAATAGAATAGAACAGAATAGTTCCTTCTTTATTGTTTGTCTTATGATCCGCTTGCCAATCTTTAAAACACAATATCTGCCTGTTTTGTTGCATCTCCTGTAGCATCTGTCTCATTCTGCCCTTGAAATTACTACTTCAAGCCTTACTACTTAAGTCTTTAAAAACAGAGATTTATGAGGATGAGAATGTGAGTAATAATTTTGATAGTTTTATTTTAGTATCTATTGTTTCAATGCATATGTAATGAGAAAAAGCGCTGGCAACATTGATTAAGCAGCAATGTCACCCTGGAGTGCAGCTAAGCAGCCAGGCAGACTCAACACTTTATCTTCTTCACAAAAAAAGAAGAAAAAAAAAACAGTCCTGAATTACAAATTACGGAGTTATTAGATAATTAGGTAATTTATATGCCACTCAGACAATAGCACTCTGTTTACAGAGTGTGGAAGCTTTGAATCTGCTGTTTATTGAGGCATAATGGGATGGCAATGTAAACAGATTATATGCTGATTTTGCACTGGGCTTTAATGGCTGGGGTTTGTTTTAAAATCTCTATAGTGGCTTCTCAAATAAAAACACACTGAAAAACATTCCATGACTGACTGCTGTTCAGTCAGTTTGATTGGGACTGATAACCACATGAGATGAGCTTGTTTTGAATTTATTCTCAGAGTGACAGAGCAGTGCAATTACAAAGGAACAGCAAGCAACACATGAAATTAAACGTGACATTTAAAGTAGAAAAATGTAAATAGTGTTTTCTCGAAAAAATACTCCAATAATCTTTGTTTTAATTGCAACTTTTTTACAGTGCAAGCCACTAAATATGTGTGAGAATATCAGAGAAAGATCCGAGATGATTATTAAAATAAAATAAAAAAATCAATAAATCAAACAATCAAAGTTTACATGAAATTGCAAGTAAATCTAATAAACAAACAAACAATCAGCAAGTAATACATTAAATTTGATATTTAAAAGTAGAAAGACTAAAATAATATTTTCTTGTAAAACATGAGGAATGAGGCATGAGGAAAGAGGCTATAGAGCACAACCCTCCACTCGAGAGGAAGTCCGCCTTTTACAGCAGATACTTCATCGTTCCAAGAAATATCTGCGCCAAGACATTCAGATTCAAGATCCTGACATTGAAACAGTTCAGTATGGTTCGTTACCATAGATTTGAAGGATGCATACTTCCATATCTCCATCCTTCCCAAACACAGGAAGTTCCTGAGGTTTGCTTTTGGGGGCGAAGCATACCAATACCAGGGCGCAGCGGTCTCCGGCGAGCTTCTTCACAAAAAAAGAAGAAAAAAAAAACAGTCCTGAATTACAAATTACGGAGTTATTAGATAATTAGGTAATTTATATGCCACTCAGACAATAGCACTCTGTTTACAGAGTGTGGAAGCTTTGAATCTGCTGTTTATTGAGGCATAATGGGATGGCAATGTAAACAGATTATATGCTGATTTTGCACTGGGCTTTAATGGCTGGGGTTTGTTTTAAAATCTCTATAGTGGCTTCTCAAATAAAAACACACTGAAAAACATTCCATGACTGACTGCTGTTCAGTCAGTTTGATTGGGACTGATAACCACATGAGATGAGCGTGTTTTGAATTTATTCTCAGAGTGACAGAGCAGTGCAATTACAAAGGAACAGCAAGCAACACATGAAATTAAACGTGACATTTAAAGTAGAAAAATGTAAATAGTTTTCTCGAAAAAATACTCCAATAATCTTTGTTTTAATTGCTACTTTTTTACAGTGCAAGCCACTAAATATGTGTGAGAATATCAGAGAAAGATCCGAGATGATTATTAAAATAAAATAAAAAAAATCAATAAATCAAACAATCAAAGTTTACATGAAATTGCAAGTAAATCTAATAAACAAACAAACAATCAGCAAGTAATACATTAAATGTGATATTTAAAAGTAGAAAGACTAAAATAATATTTTCTTGTAAAACATACCATTTTGAGGAAAGAGGCTATAGAGCACAACCCTCCACTCGAGAGGAAGTCCGCCTTTTACAGCAGATACTTCATCGTTCCAAGAACTATCTGCGCCAAGACATTCAGATTCAAGATCCTGACATTGAAACAGTTCAGTATGGTTCGTCACCATAGATTTGAAGGATGCATACTTCCATATCTCCATCCTTCCCAAACACAGGAAGTTCCTGAGGTTTGCTTTCGGGGGCGAAGCATACCAATACCAGGGCGCAGCGGTCTCCGGCGAGCGCATCTCTCAGTTACCGCCCGGAAACGTAGCGGTACTAAGAGTCTCGCTACCTCTACGGAGGTATCTAGAGCAGCTAGTACAGCCGTCCCCTACCAGTACGCTGCGTCAGGGCACTGAGC